>NC_056733.1:1151225248-1151250248 GCF_019279795.1 Protopterus annectens
TTGCTGAAGAATTCTTCCCAATGCCAAAAAACAGCAGAATAAAGGCACAAAATCAGTAATATGTTTTAAATATTATTTCAATTCACTTAAAAGGTTAATAAAATAACATCTTTTGCATCAACATGCATTTTTTGGACAAGAAGAAGTATAAAACTTTGATGTCTGGATTTATTGACTGTCTGTAATCCTGAATGATTTATCAGCAAATCAAACTTTTTACGAAGGATAAAGCTATATGAGATAAAATCAGGGAAAGTCTGTGAAATCATGGACAGTGATAGGCATGCATTCTTCCTTAATGAGATAAATAAAAGTGGCTTACCCCTGCTGCTGTTTGACGACTGCTAAACAGCAGTCACTGATCTTGTATGGCAGTACCAGTGTTGCACAATGTATTGCTATTTTCTGTAACAAGTACAAATCTAGTATTGCTATGGCTTATGCATTTGTGTGTAAAAAAAATATCCCAGATTTTCATCTGAGTACACACACAATAATGCCGAGATACATACATTATCCTTCTGGGTTTTAGTAAAAAATGAAGCTAACAAGTCATTATATTACAAAAGTAAGGCATAACATACATCACAAAACATTTGGAGACTTAGATCTTCCAGAAGCCTAGTGGCCCCACTCCCCAGACTGTATAAATGTATACAGGGGACCCCCTTTAATCATTCTTAACTGTGTGTGGGCCCCACAAAAGCTGTTGCTAGTTGGGGGAAAATGAAGAGCAAAAAATGTATTAATTTTCTGATTACTCTCTTTAACCTGAATAGGGCTGTGATATGACCCTGTTAGGATAAGGCTGATAATGGCCTTTGCTCTCAACCATACGCATTCTAAACCCAGCCCTGCTGAGGGATGTTTGTGTGTGTGTGTGTGTGTGTGTGTGTGTGTGTGTGTGTGTGTGTGTGTGTGTGTGTGTAGAAAATTGCTGGTGGTTATGTGGGGGATGTCTGGGGATTATGCGGTCATTATTTTAATTTTCATTGCAGTCAAACCTTAGAGGTATGCACAAGAAGTCATTATACCTTGTGTTTGGACTGTGGTCTGTGTGGAAATTGTTTCTTTTACGTTTCTCACAGACCTCAGAGAAGTACAAAAAAGGCTACTATAGCTTGTGTAAGGGCTGTGAACTGTCTAAATCACACATCAGGCAGGTATACAGGTGGTTGCGTTTGGGGTTAGGGGTGAGGAGTGAGGATGCATATACTATGTATATGCATGTCAGCAGTCAGTTGAAATACTATACATGATTGTGGCAGTTTGAACCTCTGCTTTCATCCTAATCTAAAACCAGAGGGATGCATAGGCAGTGACTGTCTTTTTGGGGGGAGTTAAGCAGACAGGGAGTATTCCCAGATCGGAGATGTGTATCCTCACAACAATTGTCTTATTAGTTTATTGTGAGCTATTATTTTGTCAGCATTAAACATTAAGCCATAGGCAGAACTTATGTATTCCTTGAAAGAAAAAGAATAAGACTGAAATTCTTTTCTTACTCATGATTTTTTTTAGGTCACTGTTGGATTAAAAGTTTAATAAATGCATCTCAGAAAATCTATAACCCCTATGGCTTCTGGGGGCAATGGCTTAATTAAGTTATTTCCTAAATGGTTATTACTGTGCTGTCTTGGTCAGAAAACATTTATATATTTAACATTTGTTTACCAGGAAATTCTGACTAGGGCAGAGCCCATTTTCAGCAGAGGCCCAGGGCAAAACATTCCAGATGCAGGTCTTTGGAATGTGGGAAAAAAACTGGACTACCCAGTGAAAACCCACCCAGATGCAGGGAGAACATACAGACTCCACACAGAAGGCACCCTAGCTGAGAATCGAACCAGAGAACCACTTGCTGTGAGTTGACAATGCTAACCAATGCACCACTGTGCCATGTATTTAAAGAATGCAAAAAAAACAAAAGTTAACAACAACAACACTGAATTACTTTCCTTAATCATTATTTCTGTTCAAGCCATCAATGGATGAAAAGGTTATGTAAAAAAAAAAACACTTTAAAATGCACTTCAGAACATATAGAACATATAGAAAGCTATGGCTTCTTGAAAAAGCTGAAGAGTAAGGCAAAATGTGAGAAAAGGGTGGAAAAAGATAATGTGCTTAGTATGGGATGTCCAAAATGGGGGTAAAAAGATGAGGGCATTGGGGGATGTGTGTGTGTGTGTGTGTGTGTGTGTGTGTGTGTGTGTGTTTGCGCGTGAATGTGGAGGGTTGCTGAAACAGTAGGGAGTGCCTTGGGTGCCATTTCACCCAAATCCCGCTCTGCACATAGAGTTGTAAATACCAGTGTGTGAATGCCCCTTTGTGAGATTAGCTAACATACTGTGTTACATAATAGGCTTGCTGTAATGTAAGAGCATCGTAGCTACAGGTCAGTCTGTGCATACTACTCCTAAATGTTTACAGCATAAACCTAAAAGGTTGCTTAGGAAAGATGGCAGTGACAAGGTAATACTTAGATTGGAAGTTCCTAACTTGACACTTGTTGGGGTCCCCCAAAATGCTAACACTCTTCCCTGTAAAGTAGCAATACAGCTTTTCAGTATTATCAAATGAGCTCTGCAAAATTTGACAGACACAGAGTTGTTTCACTATTTCACATCATCTATCTAGGGTAGTACTTGTGATTTCAATTCAGAAATGGTTCTAAAGCATATGGAACATTTGAAGTGAAGCTACAAGATGTCTGTAAAATATCCCTGCCATTTATCTCTGCACTGTCCCATTCTATATAAGCAATAACCCATGGTAGGTGTGAGTAATGCTGGATTTACCCAAGGTTGGTGTGGTTTGGTCACAAGGGCAAAGCCCGAGTGACCAAACAAAGCCAAATGTGGGTAAATCCAGCATTGCCCACACCCAGCCGTTGGTTATTGCTATTATACAATTACATTATTTAAGAAAAAAAAATACTTACTGTTCTTAACTAATGTCTTTGTATAATACATCCATGCTGCCCTTCCGTGTCGTGGTATCCCAGGGCTCTTTTTGATGTACTACGCATGTGTATGGGACTTGTGTTCCCACACTTACACAGTTCATCAGCACTGTGAAGAGGTAGCAATGGAGAAATGAAGATCTCCTTTGCTTCTTCTTCATTTTTATAATCAATAAAAAAAAAAGAAGAAACCGGGAGACTTTTTATGTTCGGGAGAGTTGGGACAGACAAAATAAAAGGATAGTCAAGCAAGTTTTTTAAGTTTTGTAGAACGTACCTCATTATCCTTTTATTTCTGTCTGTGCCATCACCCGAACGAGAAATACTAACAGGAAAAAGTCTGGGTGACCAGACCTTTTTCCATTGGTATATTCTCAGATTTACAATGGGCACGCTGGTTGGGCTGGCCAATCAGGGTGCTCGTTTTTAAATAATAATGGTCAGTCATTGTATAATTATGGTTTTATTATATTTTTGTTACTGGGTAGCACTATCTATAAATGCATCTTTGCAAGAGTGGCCTTGAAGCAATGACTGGTTAAGTAACTTGCACAGAGGCACACATTAGGCAAATTAGGCTTAACTAATCAGTCACAGTATTACAAGATAAAGCACATTAGCTCATAATCTTAGTTTTCTAGGATAAAATGCCATTTTGAGTTTCTTTAATTGCTGAGTGGGAAATAAGCTCCCTTCTCTTTTAGGCTGCAGAATGCAAGGTCAATATCTGAGTATTTCACTTACAAAATGTGAAGATATGATGAGTGTCCACTTACTAAGTCTTTTGTTCAGTTAACACACTGAAATGACACAGCGACTTAACAGTAAGAGATGCCTAATAGGCAACAATACAAACATTTAGCAGAAAGTACAGCTATATGTGAAACTCAGGAGTGCTGCTTTGACACTCCCAAGAATCCCCCCATTAAAATCCAGTGCCATCTGTTAAAAAGACAATTTCATATATGTAGAGTCCAGGCACATGAAATATTAAATCTAGGCTTACTAAAAAAATGAACAAAGCAACATAATTCTAAGTGATTAAAGAACAAAGAACATAATTCAGAAACAAATGTTTATTGTGTTCATATTGTACATATTCTGAAAGTCTTTGTACAAAGACTTAGAATATGTAAAATATGCAGGGATGTCTGGAGTTAAGTATACAGCAAATTACTCTTGCAAAGGCCCCAGATCTTCTTAGAACTTCTGTTGTTTTTTTTTGTTTTTTTTAGAGTAAAATATTAAGATCCTTCTCGAAGTGATATACTGCACCTCATTTAGAATAGCTTAAACAAATGAAGTGGAAGCAGGCAAGTAAACCCATACAAAATCAAGGACACATAACACAGATGTTCTAAAATTTCCTTTTAGCCATTTAGCCATTGCTTCAACCATATGAATATTGTTCTCTTAAATTCAAGGCTAATATTAAGAAGTGAATATGTTTTGGGGGCTCTGTGGGCTCTGCAAAAGTTTGGAAATATAACAGATTAGTCCTGCCTGCTTTCTTTAGAACCATATTAACTAAAAAAACAGTACTGTGTATGCAGTAAGTCTCTTCAGATATATTAGTAATGTACAGTTATATTTGCAGTGGTCATGGGTATTGTTTTACAGAGTAGGAAGTGAAATTAATTGCTACAGTACAGCTGTCAGTTTGGAAGTACTGGTTTTAAGTTACATGCCTGCTTCACTTGTGTAGAATGTCATGTGTAGACTCTCAGAGCATCAATTAAAATTGTGCTGTCTGTCTTAAGGGGCACTGCATTATACTTTGTCATCTTCTAGATGGTTTTCCTATGTTCTTTATTTGTTTATTTTATGGGGATAAATAAAATCAGGTAGTGCATGATATATTTCAGTAGGCCATATTAATGTTTTGCATTTGTTATGAGTTGGGAGAGAGGTTTCAGTCCTATCTGGTTTTCTGATCCATGCTATTTCACAGGATACAGTTTGTTAGAGAACTCACACTTTATTTTTCCTTAAGCATATGCTTGGTAATTATTAATTCCATCCAATGTCTACATCTTTGAATCAACTGTAATGATGAAACTTACAAAAAAATTGCTATGATTAGGTCCTGCAACCCAGTTATAGTTGTGTTTGGAAACTGACACTGTTTCAGAGAGATAGTCTTATGTTTCTGACTATAAGGTTAGAAAGGGATGTACAAAGACTTTTAGAATATGTAAAAATATGTACAAAGTATATGATATAATAGCATGTCATTGTTTTCTGTTAGGCTGATAAGGGGAGATTTAATTCTGATTTATAGGTGTGTATACAATGACTGGCTGTGAACGTAGGAGTTGAAATAAAATATCAGATGATTGACACCAGCAACAACAATGGCTTTATGAGAATCCCAAGTTGTAACACTAAATTAAAAAAAAAAGATCTTTTCACTGTTAGGCTGGTTTATAGTGGAACCTGTTGTCATTTAGAATAAGGTATGCCAGTAATTTAATGACTTTCAAGAAACAACTGGATGATTGAGTAGGTAACCAGGTTTATGACTCTACTCTATTGTATTGGTAGCAAACTTTTTGAAAGCCTAAAATAGGCTATTAAGCTTGATTTAACAAATATCGAAATAGGGAAAAAATCCTTATTGCAATATGTCAAAAAAAAAAAAACAAAGCTGCAATACTGCTATATTCATCAAAAATATAATTTGTTGAATATATATTCCATGGGCCTGTCAACCTTTTCCAGTCATTTTTGTAATAAACCAATTTAATCCCTCATATGGAACTATGTTTCATGTGTCCCCATTAAGTGTAGCTAATTTGTTCCATTAATTTGCTGTGTTTTAGTAACGAACTGCTTCAAAAGAATATCAAGAAGCATTGGTGATTCCCAGAAAATAGCAAAAGAATCCTTTGCATTTTGTTTTCCTAAAATGGAAAAAAGTATGTTTGCCATAACACTATTACTTTAGTAGGTACCATTGTTTTACAAAATATTATTGAAAATGTTATTTATTTGTTGACTGCAATTTCATTGGTTTCTGGTTATGTGTTGGGGAAGTACAGCAAACATTTGTCACATAGAAATTATCCCAGTCCTGTCACTGTATAAATGTCTGTTTGTTTTTTTTATATTGTTAAATCACTAATATAGATGAAGGTATTTTTGAGTTCATTGAGGAGCATAATTTAATTACTATTTGTGTTATGTTTTTGCAAAATGCCATGTTGACCTGTACCTTTAAGCTATCATTAGTAACTTAAGGTGTAGCCAAGCATATGTCATGTATGGAAGAGCATATACTTTTTCAAATACCTTATTTAGTTTGAATAACAGATAGAATTTAAATTATAGACATAGGGCTGGATTCACGAAGGCTTGCACGGAGTCCAAGAGTAGAGTAAGACTCCATGCAGCCAACATGTCCGCCGAGCGATCCAGGAACAGCCAGTAGGGGCGTGCAAGAGAGCTCCTAAAACGACTCTTACACGGACAGGGCTTGGATATGCAAATTACCTCAACTGCAGGTGAAAGCTATGCAAATGAGGTAAATTTGTGATCCAGGAAACTCGAACCTGTCCGAGTAAGAGTAGTGTTATTTGCAGAAATGTACTCTGTTGACAACTGAGTACCGTTCTGCAAATAGCAAAACGGAGCCGTGACAGCTCCAAAAAAAGGATGCATCCAGTTGAGGAAGCATGCCAATGGCCAAAAATACAGCCATTGGCAATGTTCACTGATGCAAAATAAAAATAAAATATTTTTTTTATCCCGATCTCCGAAGTTTAAGCATAGCGCAGCGCCGCGCAAACGTGCTGCGCTCTAAAAACCAGAAAACCAATAATTAAAATCCACAAATATGGATTTTATTGTAATTTCTAATTTACAACACAAGGGAATGGCAGGCTGAAGACAACATGGCTACTGAGTAGAGGTTGCTAAGGGGGGAAGCTTAGTCTAAGAGATGTAACCAAGCATTAGTAGGCAATCCTATGCAAATGAGGGTAAGGATAGTGAATCCCAAGTTTACCTAGCAAATGAGCATAGGCAGTGGAGTGTAGGAGTAGGATATGCGGAGTATCAGAATAGAATATAGGTGACATCAAGGGGGGGTATGTATGAAAGAAGTGAAGCTCATTGGAGCAGAGTGGCATGTGTTTGCTGTCAGTTACTCATCACTGGAAGAGGTGTGTCAACAGGTTCCCTAGCTAAAGGCAGAAAATTGAAGGTGTATGCCGTGGATAACACTAAAGGTTCTTGTTGAAGTGCTTGCAATGTGTTTGCACTTGGGTGCATGCCTGTATATCTGAGTAAGACTGTGTGCGTGCGTGTGCGCCTGTGTGCATGCATTTAAGCTGGAGTAAGCAAGTCTAAGGGTGTTGAAATGTGTGCAAGCATGTATGCACCTGTGTGCACGCGTTTTAGCAAGAATAAGCAAGTTTTAGCCCGTGTAAGCATGTGTGCGCACGTGTGAGCTGGTGTGAGCGTGTTTGCACTTGTGTGCGTGGCGCTGCCCCCCTGAAGAAACAGAAAGGGAAAAGGAAGCACAACAAATAGTAGGAAGTTAACCAGGGAGTACTAGCAGAGCTAGCAGGTGAAAACAATCAGAATCAGGCAATTACACAGGCAGTACACTAGCCCAGCCCAGCACTTAAAACTCTGCAAACAACTTTCCACCATGTTTTCCTCAAAGACACTGCAACACTGCAGTTAAGTAGGAGAAGTGAAAACTTAAAAAGCTTTACTGAGACAAAAAATGTTAGTTGCTGCCATTGCTGTTATAAGGCGACACATGCAACATGCTGAGAGTGGTGACAATGTGAATGCTACTGGACAACCCCCAATGAGGAGACAGAGAAGAGTGTTCAGGCCCAGGGTAACCTATAAGGGGCTACATGAGCTGGAGATACTGGAGCGCTATAGAGTGGACAGGGACCTCATGCAGCAAATTGTTGAGCTGTGCAGGCCACGCCTCACACACAGAACCAACAGAGGGGAACCCATCCCAGTGGAAACCAAGGTATGTGTTGGCCTAAGAATATTAGCAACAGGTACCTTCCGGAGACCAGCTGGTGATATGATGGGGATATCTTAGACATCACATCCAGGGTACTGCACCAGTTCCTGGATGCCATGTCAGCACATGTTGGTGATCATGTATATTTCCCCAATTCCCATGAGGTATTGGCCAGCAATATGCATCTTTTCCAGCAAATAGGGAATACCCTGAGATAGTGGGTGCAATAGACTGCACGCACAATACGCATCAAAGCACCAGTAGGGTCTACTTTAACCACAAGGGCTTCCCCTCCATCAACTGCCAGGTCATCTGTGATGCCCAGGGCATAATAATGAATGTGTGTGCTGGCTGCCCTGGAAGCTACCATGATTCCCATATCTGACATCTGACACAGCTGTACCAGACATTTGCCAATGGGGACATCCCTCATGGTCACCTAGTGGGGGATGCTGGCTATGCACTGGAGCCATGGCTGATGACACCCATCAGAAACGCACACACACCTGAACAGGAACGCCATAATGAGGCACACGCACAAACACGAAATGTAATCAAGCGTGTGTTTGGTCTGCTCAAGTCACGGTTCCAGTGCCTGGACACATCTGGTGGAGCCTTGCAGTACTCACCAACTACATGTACCCAAATTGTCATGGTATGTGCTATGCTACATAATATGATCCTGTGAAAACAGCTGCAGCAGGAGCAGCATAGGCCCGGGCCAAACAGCCCCCCACCATTGCCAAGGCCATCACAGGCAGAGCGTGACTCGGAGGATGAACAACCTGAGCCTGCCCCAGTAGGCAGAAGGAGGCGTGCCCAGTATGCTTTGGCCTTGGCAAAGAGGCAACGCATAGCACATACACTGGCTCAGTAGGAACCCTGGAAATGATACCTCTCTCTGACTCGCACATATAGTAAAAGGGATGCCTAACTTGACACTACCTGTTTTCAAACATGTATAGGGAGTGTAGTATGTGCATCCGACATAGGCAGCCCTGCAGCACCACCTGAGGCATGATTGCCATGTGTTAAGCAATATAAAGCAGTGCTAAACAGCTTTTACCACTATTTAGTATATGTAAACAAAATTTCACACACTAACTAGCACAACTTTGGTCAATGTTGAGCAATATTGGGCAACGTTCAGCAATGCTGGTTAACGCTGAGCAATGTTGGACAAGCTTGGTCAAAGTTGGGCATAGCTGAACAAAAGCCTACATGCTCATATTTGCTCTACTGGCCCTTAAGCCGTCTGGTCTGCTCAGTATGAAAATATAAAGCAGTGGCAGGCCTCAAACCCAGGATACTGTGCACTATAGTCATAGCACTGAACCACTAAACCATGACAGTATTTCACTGGTCAGCCTGTATGAAGAAATGCTGATAAGTCTACGCAAAGTATCTCATGGAAACCCTGCAGGCACAGCATAATCCCTGTCGAGTTATAACACAAAGGTGAGCCCTGCAGTAAAAATAGAATATGATTTTCAACACACATATAGTATAAATGTTAATATTGGTCATGTTCACACACATTAACAAATGTAGTGGACTTCAGACAGCAACATACTGAAAGGTCACACTGGGCATACTCACACACTAGAATAAATGAGACAAATGTCAGGCAACAAAACACTGAAAGGCCAAACTGGGCATGCTCACACACTTAGGCCATGTCTGAGTACAGCAGTGGGCCACACATATCTGGCAGTTGCATGTGTTAACCCAGGAACCTCTCATTATTAACCAATCCGCCTTGTGCACACAGTTATATGACAACAGACACATATATAATATATTGGAACCCTGTCATAATCAAATATGTTCTGCAGATACTTAGGTTGTTCATAGAAAGTGGGAAAGCAAAGAATATAAAAAAACCTTCAATCAGTATCATCAATAAATAATGTGCACTCCGAACATTATCATAGGTTCATAGGTTGATACTATGCTATCTACCCTAGGGCATTTATAAGCCTAGCCAGAGTGTGTTTGGCTTTCGCAACCCTGTTAGATTAGTAGACTGTGCCTGTGAATAGTAGGTCACACAAGATAGCCCTTTTACGTTTAGTTTATTGTGCCTCTGTCTAGCAGGGACCCAGAAGAGATCCCAGGGGTAAACATACGTTCACCCATCCACTCGTCAAGATTTCTCCTGTAGAGGGTCAGTGAGGGGCTCTGCCTATGCGGGACTGGGATCTCATTCCAGAGTGAGGGGAGCCTCTGGGATATGAATCTGTCCCTCCAGCATGTCCTATTAATATCTGTAGTGAGGTTCAAGTCCCTGGAGTGTGTAGTTCTAAGGGATTTGGATATCCTGAGGGGGAGCATGTCCATTAATTCTGGGTTGGACATGGCTTTAAACATCAGGCACAGATCGCATCCGAGTAGGTGGTAAGTGACTGAGTAGAGCTGGAGTTACTTTAGCCAAACTGCGCATGGCATCTGTGTGAGTCCCTAGATCGACTTGGTGAGGTACTTTTGTGGCCATTACAGTTGCTGCAGGTGTCGGGTAAGGTACATCCCAAATGGGGCATTGTATCCAATCATGGGCCTGATGAGTATAGGGGCACAATGACCTCACTTGATCTAGATGTGAAACCTTTTGGGATAAGGTGGGCTATGTGGGTGGGTGTCTAACCACTTTGGCAACGTGATTGTCAAAGGCGAGATTACTATTTACTCGGGTCCCCAAATCCCTAATAACTTCTTCCGTACTTAATGGATTACCACCTGTGTGGTAATATGTGGGCACTTCGTTATTCCCAAAGGGGATGACTATGCATTTAATGGCATTTAGCTGTAGGCCATGGCTCTGGCACCAGTTATCCATCTCTGTGAGACCCTTTTGGAGGATGCTTGTGCCATCTGGAGAGTCGATTATGGCACCCAGTTTGCAGTCATCTGCGAACTTGGTCAGCCATATTCCTCCTGTGTTAGCCTGTACGTCAGAGAAATATATACTGAACAAGAGAGGTCCCAGGACTGAGCCTTGTGGGATGCCACGTGTAACTGGTGTAGAGTCAGACATGGCACCTGCAATACTGACCATGTGGGTGCTATCCCTGATCCAGTTAGCAAACCATCTTGTGACATATGTGTTGATATCTAAGCTGGTGAACTTATTTATGAAGCCCGAGTGGGGTATTGTGTCAAAGGGTTTTGCAAGGTCCAGGTAGGCTGTGTGGACTACCTTCCCTACGTCTATGGACCTGGTAACTGTTTAAAGAAGTCGACCAGGTTCAAGAGGCAAGATCTGCCCTCAACAATGCTGAATTGGGTAGGATCCAGTGCCTGTAGGTTCCAGATGTCTTTGTGCATGAGTTCCATGATGATACGCTCCATAGCTTTGCAGACCAGGCTAGTTAGGCTTATAGGGCGATACCGGGGTCCATTGTGGCAGCACCTTTGTGGAGTGGGACTACTGTTGCTGTATGCCATTCCTTGGGTACATATCCTGTAGTAAGTCTGATATTGAACAGTGACTTAATGTGAGGGTTACGTTCTTCATGAAGCTCGTGTAAGACGCAGGCCGGGACACTGTCCGGTCCCATTGATGCTGTGTTGTCTGCTTTGGAGAGGGCAGCTCTCACCTGTTCATCTGTGATGTCAGGGAGGCTACACTCTGTTGGGATGGACATTTGCTCTTTACTGGGGATGGTGGGGAGACATTTGCACTGAACCTGTTTGCCAGGATGTTGGCAATGTCTGCGGGTTCAGTGTATGTTTTGTAATTTTGCAGTAACTCACAGCATATCTGGGAGTTGCCACCCAGGTTCCTGACATAACTAAAGAAGGCCTTATGATTGTCCTTAGTGTCTGGTGCACTTTTCCATTCGAAGTGGGCCTTATATGAATTCATGAGTGATCGTAGCTTCTTGCTAGTACTGATCAGAGATGTCTTCCCTTTTTGGGATTGTGTTCTATCATGTAGTAGCCTCCTCCTTTCGTTGTATTGCTTATTTATGGCCGGGGTCCACCAGACAGGTCCCCTGCCTTTGGAGGACTGAGTCTTGTTTTTATTTGGGATAGCATGATCCATGCATTCCAGTAGGTGTCCATAGAATACATTTGTAAAGGATTCAGCAGTCTGAGCCGTATTTACCACTGTCCCAGGGTCTTTGAAGGATACCACCTCGGCTTTGAGAAGTATGACATTTGCTTTTGAGAAGTTCTTCACCAAGATTACCTAGGATGGGGGTGGAGACGGGATATGGATGTCCAGTGAGATAAATGTATGGTCTGACCTTACCAATGAGGGGTATACCTCTGGTGTGGAACATAGAGTCCCCATGTTGGTGATGATCAGGTCCAATATGTTTTCCCCTCTTGTGGGTGTGGTGACCAGTTGTGCCATAGCATTTGAGTTTATAAATTCTAGCAACTGTTGGGCGAGGGTGTTGGGGCTTGAGTAGTATTCCCAGTCAATGTTTGTGTAGTGGAAGTCACCCAATATAATGGTGTTTGGAGAGACTGTCATATTCTCCAGTGTTCTCAGGAAAGCCAAGTGGGGTTCCTGAGTTTGGGAGGGTGGTCTGTAGCAGGCTATAAACTGAAAGGCAGTTTTGCCCACTGTTAGTTGCACATGTATGGTCTCTGATGCTTCGTGCAGTGCTACTAACCTGGAGTTGTGTGTATCTGTGATGTATATGGATACTCCCCCTATTTTTGTTGGTCGGTCTGAGTCTTGTGGCCGAAAAGCATGGTATGAAGTATAACCTGGTAGTGCTGGGGTGCTTTCGGGAGCCTGAACCAGGTGTCTGTTACTGCACAGATATCAACATACTCCATACTGAGGAGAGTCTTGAGTGCGTGCATGTTGAGGTTTAGACATCTGGTGTTGAGCAGCATTACTCTTAGTTTCTTTTACCTTGTATTGTCTATGGAGGTGGGTTTGTTTTTTGAGCCTTGCCTAAAAAAGGCACTATGGGGGTGGCAAGAGCCTTAGCCAGTATTCAAAAGTCCAGGGGTGACAGGTGCAAGCCATCCCTAGCAAAGCTACGTGGCATGTCGAGCATGTCATCCCAGGCTGACAGACACTGGATCCCCTTTGAATGACACCAATACGTTAGCCAACTGTTAAAATTGATCAGTTTGGCTGTATACTGCGCCATCATTCTTGGTGAGGATAAGATGCTACACAAGGTCAGGGTCATACTGGCCTGGGCTACATGATCAGAGAGCTCCTCTATGTCTCTTGTCATGTAATCCAGGGAGGAACGTCTGAGGTTATTCACACCAGCATGGACAATGATGGAGCCATATTTGTACTTGCTTTGGAGTGACCTGAGTGCATGTATTATGTGGCGGATCCTGGAACCCGACAGACAGCTCAAAGTGACCTTCTCCTTGTTCAGCCTGGTGAGTGGGACGTCAGTGTGTCTGACAATAGAGTCACCTATTACAAGTGTATTAGGTGTGTTGTTTAGCCCTAAGGGCAGTGACTGTGTGGCACACTGACTTTGTGAACTTTGTGATATGTGGGTATTGTTGTGGGGTAGCAGTTGTTTGGGTGTCTGCTTTGGAGGTCTCTGCTGCTTAGGCAGATTTTATTTAGAGCCTCCGAGTATGTTTTTGTGTGGTAATGTATTTTGTTTGCTGTCGCTATAGGTCTATGTGAGACCGGATTTGTGGTGTATGTGGTTACCTTCACCACCTGATAGACTGTGCCAGTCATGGGTCGAGAGAGCTCAGCCTCCTGTTTGTCTATATAGTTGCATCTCTCACATATATCTGAGTTTGTTGGGAGGAGGAGAGGGTTGTCTGTGTACATAAGGCAGTTGTAACTTTGCCTCAAAATTCCCATATTCACCAGCTGGACTGGAGAGTACACACAAAACCGACCTTTGGACATGCCAGGATATTATGATGAAATACTCTGTTGACTGATCAAAAAGGATCAGTAGGGTGTTAAGTGTGTAAAAGAGTTTAACAGGGGTTTAGTGCTCAGGTTTGTTGGTGTTTTGGAAAGATTATCTGCGAAGGAGTCCAAACAGAACCATGACACTTCCTTCAGCTATGTCATAAATAGCAATGTACACTCATATATGTCCTGAGTCAGGGCCAACTGTACCTGACTGACAATGCCGACATCCTGTCAGACAGGCCCATACATACATACCCACCTCCCACTGACAAAAGGCCCTATCATCATACCAGGAGATATCACATGTAGAATGGGTAAACAGCTCCTTCCAAAGCTGAAAACATGGCATCAATTGGATTACATTGTTTTCCTATATGTGTCATAAGTGAACTGCAGAACAAACAGACCCTGCAACTGAACAGTCTGTTGAGCCTCACCCTCTCTACAGGATCTGAAACTGTTGAATGGGTTACAGCAACATATGGCACACCCCACAAGTGTTGGTGCACAACAGACCATGGGAATTATAGTCCTATAAGCCTATGAAGTCTGATCTGCAAGGCCATGGAGTCCATCATGATTGAAGTCATAAACAGAGCTATTGGAAGCCGAGAGACACACAACCCTACCAACTTTGGTATGTTCATGGGTGGAACATGGTTCCCAAACCTGCTAGACTGTTTGCAAGGCAGCCACCCAGGACATACATCACTGAAAGGAGCTACACATGTCCCACATAGACTTTGAATAGCCCTTTATCAACATCCCAGACACATGTCGTATCCACAAAATCAACAATCTGTGCATAAATATGTATTGTCATATGAAGGAATGGCAATTTGTCCACAGATAGATCACACAAGCTAAGAATTGTGGAGTCCTGTTCAAGCTGTTAACACCTGCTGACCCACATGGTTCATTCCTGGGATTGCATAAAACAAAGTGCACACACATTACCATGTCCAGTCTGATGATGTCAGCATCCTACAAATATAGCAGGAGAAAAGAAACCACCCAATAAAGCATATAGCGCGCCGTGTTAATGTGTATCTCTCTCGTATCATAACATAGTTAGGTGGGGGTTTGAATCTTGCAATTGCTGAGTGTGTGTGGGGGTGTATGTGTGTGATTTCCTTTGAGAGGAGTGCCCTTTTTGGAGACTCGGAAAACACATTAAAAGAGGTAAATTCCTCTTTGGCAAGTCTGATGATGTCAGTATCCCACAAATACAGCAGTGGAAACAAAATTCCCCTGTAAAGCATATAGCGTGTCATGTTAATGCGTATCTCTCTAGTATCATAACATAGTTAGGTAGGGGTTTGAATCCTGCAATTGCTGAGTGTGTGTGTGGGGGGGGTATATGTGTGTGATTTCCTTTGAGAGGAGTTCCCTTTTTGGAGACTAGGAAAACACATTAAAAGATTCCTCTTTGGCAAGTCTGATGATGACAGTATCCCACAAATACAGCAGTGGAAATGAAAACTCCCAGTAAAGCATATAGCGTGTCATGTTAATGCGTATCTCTTTAGTATAATAACATAGTTAGGTAGGGGTTTGAATCCTGTAATTGCTGAGTGTGTGTGGGGGGTGTATGCATGTAATTTCCTTTGAGAGGAGCTCCCTTTTTGGAGACTAGGAAAACACATTAAAAGAGGTAAATTCCTCTTTGGCAAGTCTGATGATGACAGTATCCCACAAATACAGCAGTGGAAATGAAAACTCCCAGTAAAGCATATAGTGCATCATGTTAATGCGTAACTCTTTAGTATCATAACATAGTTAGGTAGGGGTTTGAATCCTACAATTGCTGAGTGTGTGTATGTGACACTGTTTGTCAATGTGTTGTGGGTTTTGCTTTTTCTACTGTATGACATATCAGTAAAACAACAGTATGTGCATTGCACACTTCAGGTATCTGTGTGGCAAACACATATATGTACATGTGACCTCAATTGGTATCTGTGTGGCAAATACATATATGTACATGTGACCTCAATTAGTTCATAGGTGTGAAGCCTGCTTTCTACACAAATACATCTGTTACCATTGACAGTTTGTGCTGCTGCTTCTCAGACCTTAGGTCACATATGTATGTATGTGTCAAGGCCAGCCACTGTAGTGATCTGTGGCCTAGGTCATCTGTGTCACACACACCCATGACAGTTTCTATAGAATAGTGTGAGTGAGGGTTCATGCCTGGGGTATATTTCAAACATGTTCAAACACGACACAGTCTGTCAATAATGGGCATTCATTACAGGTGTACAACAACTCCATGGATATGCATACAGACCCCTTATTGCTTATGTGATACACCGAGGGACATCAGAATACCTTTGGAAATGTGAATACCAAAGGACAGATGACATAACATGTGGCTGTATGTACACATCGGTACCCCTGCTACATGTTGTGGGCTACTACCAATGTGGTACTGTCAGGCTACTATGCATAGTAAATGTGGATGATTATGCTATAGTTGGCTTATAGCTTTACAGCATGGGTTGGTCAACAGGTATCTGTCTGTATGATACCCTTGTGGAGGATAAGTGTCCACCCTTCACAAACAGTTGCAGTATGTCCCTTGCTCTATGCACATGTTAAGATGCTAATATATCGGACATATAAACATCTCTCCATGTGTGCATGCCATACACACAAGGTCCACACTGTTGTAAGTCCGTACACCTCACGGATGACCTGTTGGGCCTTGCTACAACATGGACAGTTGTCACGTGTGCATACAGTAATAGTACAGGGAGTATATATAGCTGCAAATGCTACATTACTATACTAGCCTGGTACAGCAGTTGCCAATGCTAAGCTACACATTATATGACTATCATGCATGTCTTACTCTGTCACATCCAAGTTTATATAGGTGTTTGCACTACTCCCCCAAACTGCCATTATACACAGTACTGTACAGAACATAGATAACATGATCAGATGTTTGACATATAATGCTGAGCTACATATGTCACAGTTATGTCCCACTGCACACAGCTACACACTAATTTGTCCATGGCAGTAGTTATGCATGGTGTCAGTGCCTACATACCTACTGCTGCCACATATGCATGTTTCAGAGTATGTACAGTACTATTCATAAACATCTACTACTTGCCGGTAACTACATATCTGTTACATACCTGTTTGTCACTTTCAGGTCCATCTGTGTATGCTTTGGCAACTTTTTTATTTATTTATTTATTTTTATTAATTAAGTAAAGTTTTTTTTACTCAAGTTTTATTTTTGGTTATTAATTACGTATTTTTTTTTCTTAATTAATATTTTTGGTTATTAAGTATATATTTTTTTTACTTAATTAAATATTTTTTATTAAGTAATAATTTTTTCTCACTACTCTCCAGGAGTTATATAGTCTCTGACACGTGCAATGTAGTGATTGCATGTGGGGATAGCAAGTACAGTCTGCTTTTATAGGTATCTGTGCATGTGCATGTGATGCCCTCTGCACCAGTTGGTGCCCAGCATTTGGTAAATGCATACAGCCTGCTGTGTGGTAATTGCAGTACTCACTGTCATAGAAACCCAATGCTATAAATTGCTAAGGTATGTAGGCGTAGCCCTTTCAGATTTCCAGAGTGGGGCCCATGCTTGTTTGCTGTGGACACTGTTGTGTAAGTCAGAAGGTTGGTATACTTCTTATATCTGAAGCTAGAAGTGTAGACAGTGATGTACATGTTGTACTCAGACCTGACTGTTGCCACTTCCAGTACAGAGCTATCAGTGTAGAGTTTAACTCACCCCTACAAATACTTACACAAGATATATGTGACTATGTAGTTTCTTTTCTACTCATATAATTAACTGCCATACAAAAGTAGTTATTGAGAAGTATTCTTTTGGCACATGAACTGTTTGTGAACTGTTATACTGTGAATATTAATGTACTGACTTCTGCAGGGTTTGTGTTTTTTATTGTTGACATTAGTACAGGGTTCTCAGGACAACTGGACAATTCCAGTACTGAGTATGCCTACCTACATCCTTGGTAGACCCTAAACACACAAGTATATTTTAATTGTGGGGGGGGGATGCTGACCTACAGAGAGCATTATGTATTATTGTGTGAATGTTATCTTACTGGACTTAAAGGACTGGTGTGTACCTCTTAGTTTATCAAGGCAGGTGGTCTGTCTGCATAGTTCCCAACTGTGAACCTATCCAGATGGTAGCCAGATGTTAGACTGTTATTCTTTGTGCAACCCACAGGTGTTTTCAGCACTGGTACAATGGCATTGTTACAGTCAGTTGCTACTAGTACATGGCTACATCCTTTGGTATTTCTGTGTTGTACTCCTACATAAGGGTATGCTTGTGGAAGTCCTACCAAAGCTATTTTCAGAGGGTGTAACAGCAGAATAGCCAATATGCCTGTGTGTTTGTGCCTCTGCCAGGCCTATGAAACACTCAGATACATCTTTGCATGGAGTCAGGGATAGGTAGTTAAAAGTATGGTACACCAAAAAGGTGTGTAAAAGAGTAGCAACAACCACTAATAACATCCAATGAACCACTCCTTGAGCCAAAAACCTACGACCACCAGATAACAAACACCTTTATTCAGGCCACATAAAATGATCCACTGTACACAAAATGAGTCAGCAATCCAACAGTCCAAAATGGTAGAATAATCCACAGGATAGGTCAAGCGCTTTCATCGATAGACTTCATCAGAACAGTTAATAGTAGGTACTAACACCATTTTTATATGTACCTAGTACCATCAATTGAAAAAAAACAATTCAAAATTAAAGTGACAGTGTGTTTTCAACCTTAAAAACTTAAACTCCCCAAACAAAACTATTTATCTTATAAACAGACATTCAATTATAAAAATCTTTTTTAATAAAAGAATCTTTCTAATAAAAAATGTATTATTCTAAAAAATGAAATTTTAAAAAACTGAAGTTGTCTAGATTGAATGAAAAGTTAAAACCAGTATCAAAACTGTGTTGCTCGATATCTCAATTCAAGTTTTTTAGATTTGGTATTTTGGAAATTGTAGGTAAGAACTTTAGGGGGAGTGACTGGGGAAATCAGTTACTTCAGGCTGAGGTTAAATGGCAGTTGAGGTTAAATGCAATAGTTCCCCCAGGTTTAAACAAACACATCAGCTTAAAACCTGAATTGAGATATCGAGCATCGTAGGTTTTTGGCTCAAGGAGTGGTTCATTGGATGTTAAAAGTATGGTACACCTTACACATTATAGAGACAGTAAGTGTAGACTTGAGTGAAGCAGTGCATATGGATTAGTACACCTTTTATGAAGTACAAGTGGTGTCTACTGTTATTATTGTCAGTATTCATTGTGTAATACCCCACCTTTCTAACTGACATCAGTACTTTTCAGAGGGATTTAGAGGGACACAGCTAAAATATGTTTCACAATCAGGGACATTCCTGAAAAGTAGTCACAGTTAGGAAGTATCGCCTCTGCCCTAATCAGATATGCCAGTGTTTGTCCTGCTATGATACTGTGTGGGGGTTGTAAAGTGCCTCTGTAACATTATTTGCTGCTAGAATGGCTGCTTCTCATATCACACTCATGTAATGCAATTCCACAACAATTGCTGGTAAAGATCCACAGAACAAGCTTTGTGTTATGGCCTTCCTATTTTTCCTTTACATTCACTCATTGTAATGCATGATATATTTATTTCAGCACCATGTTATTGTATATCTGCTGTGGCTTAGTGGTACTTCATGCAGTCTAGTGTGTCCAAGGTCTGGGGTTCGAGACTGACAGAGGTGTTTTATTTTGCTGCTGAGCAGAACAAGGGCCCTGACATACAGAATGACTAAGGCACTTTTAAGCAGTTGTAAGCGGGTTTGCGTGACGCTTAGCGATGCTTAGCTAAGCACACACATGTGCACACTCACTCAAACCCGCTAACTACAGCTTAGAAGTGCTTACTCTCGCTAACCCCCACGCTAATTTCTTTGAAAGAAAAGAAAATGGGGAGATAGGAAAGTGGTGAAAAAGGGGGCACAAAGAGGGAAAGACAGTAGGAAAACAAGCTCGGGATGTGCAGGACGGGTGTAGGGAGGGTCCATAGCTGCCCATTTCTTTACCAGCAACAGCTGTGCATATGCAATAAATTTGGAGTGAAATTTGAAACCTTCCACCCCTGGGAGAGGGGTGAGGACAACAAAGTATGTTGTACTGCCAATTATAATTATCAGTTTACATGTCCAGCGGACATGTGTGTGAAATGGGCAGCTATGTATGGGGCGTAATTTTTTTGTAGGTACAGATTGCCCTTTTTTTTTTCAGGTGAGAGTGGAAAGTGAGGTAGAGGAAGTAGGTATTGGGAAGGTAGGTTGGGGAGGTAAACAGACAAGACAAACAAGATGCATACAGGGGCGGTGTATGACACATGGGGTGGGTGAACACAATTGACGGGGACGGATGTTTGGAAATCACAAGCCCATGAGCCCACAGATGGTAACAGTGGAACTGAGATCCCCACCCATGGGCAGTCACCACTGCACCTTCACAGCCCCAAGGGTGGCTGTGCTGGGGGCTGCATAGGATGGGCAGGCTCACCCATGAGATGCGCCACTCTCGCCTCGAGTTGGCATAGGGGATCAGCGACTGAATGCTGGATCTCCCTACGCACCACAACCTGGACCCTTCAAAGGGTGACAGGTGGCCCTTCTCTGTCCATGCTTGTATGGGGGTATGAGCCCCATCCCCTGCAGTGCTTCCACCCAAAGGTGGCACAGGACCAATGGAGGAGGGGAGCCAGGGCTGGGCACCAGACCTGCTGGTGCCAGGTGCACTCGCCAGCTGAGGAGGGACAGGTGGGTCCGCTGGGACCGGCCTTCCCATAAGTTCTGTGATTAGGTGTGTTTAATTGCAACATAAACAACAGCATTCCAAATTAGTTGTAACAGCATGCAGTAATATTCCCATTAATCCAACACACCAAGGTTCCAACAGTTGAACATCAAGCATAACACATGCATATATTGAATGACAGTGGACATTCCAACAGCATGCAGGGATGATTGGTGGCAACAGGCCACCATGATTGTGGTGTTTGAACAGGGCACATGCATCAAAGTGAATGCAAATATTTATAGAACAATAAGACATATGTCCCAACAAATGTTTTGAGATTACACATACCCATTGAGGTGTGGAATTGCATTGTTTATGCACATACAGTAGGGTGCAGAAAGAAACCTCAATTAACATCTTATAAGTACTTTTAGTCTACACTACATTCCTATTGACTGCAGGTGTATATCCCCTACATGTATTATTACACTTGCCAACATGCATTAGGTTGTGTAATGGGTTTGGCTAGTTCATTATATACCTGACCTATATCTGACATACTAAAAACCGTAAAAAATACCCAATGGATATTACACTAGTAGAAATACTTCATTTCTTACTATTTTAGGGGTTAAGAATACTAATATTGCGATAACATCTAAACAACAAGATGAAGTTAATTCTAGGGCTTTAGTATTAACTTACAATAGTCAAATAAAAGAAATAGAGGAAGTTGTTCGTACAGCATGGAATTTTTGTTTCAGTGGTGAACTTATAAATCTATTGGGGGCTTGCCCTAGAATAGTTTATTCAAGGGGAAGGAATATAAAAAAATTTTTGGAACAGCGTAACACCATAAAAAGTGACTCCGAGATGAGTAGATGTCGTACTTGCAGGATGTGCAGGTATATTAATGAGGGCCCTTATGTTACTATACATGGGTATAATAGAACTATTTCCTGTCCTGGAAGAGTCAACTGTAACACAACAAAGGTGGTCTATTTGGCAAAGTGTACCAACTGTAGTGCCTACTATGTAGGGAAGACCATTAGGAGACTAAAAGACAGGATAGCTGAACATCTTAGGGCTATTAAGGGTCATGACATATACAATGCCCTATATGTACACAGCATGAAGTGTATTAATTTTATGAGATTTGTATTTTTTGCTATAGATAGGGTGTTGTTCAGTGAAAGAGGGGAGATGAAAAACTGAAGGTGGAACTTTTGGAATACAAATGGCAGATTTTGTTAAAAGCCTTTATATCACCTGGTTTAAATGAACACATCTCCCTAAAACCTATATTAAAACAAAGGGCAAATGTTATATAGAAAGGGAAAAACTGTTTACTGTTGGCATACAACTTTTTGTAAAAAGCAAGGTTTTGAAAAATGCAATGTTTTAAAGTGTTGTTTTAAAAATGTTGTTATATGTTATGCATATACATATATATATTTTCACTAGGAAAAATGTTATAGAAAAGTATATGTTTTACAAGACAGTTTTCATATGTGCATAAGCTGTATTGAATAGCCTGATGTATGCTTCTTTAAAAACAAGGTAATTATGGTGTTGGACAATTAGAGCATTGTTTTAACATTATGTATAAAAGTAAGGGAACAATTTGATTCCATTCACTCTGAAGATGCCATGTGTTGATGGTAAAAGCGCTTAGTGTGTGGATTAAAACATTTCAGAATACTTGGATGGTCGTTGTGCTTTTACTTATATCTGACGTACTAACTGTCCAAGATGCAGATGTTACTGCTACATATTTATTGATTTTTATTTATATTTCTTTATCTACATATATGGATGTGTTCACATGACATTTTCAGTTAAATTTGTACAGAACCCTACATTTCGTGTAGCACACTCACATTTCTGGGGAACAAATAAACAAGCTACTTTATGCATGCCAGCCAGTAACTGACTGTTGAGGACTGTATACATGCTTCACAGCTACTGGCACTTCTATCAACCACTTTAGATGGGTCTGCCTAACTGTGGGCTGCCAGCACTTATTAAAACAGTACTATTTGTATAATGCAAGGGTACAACAACATTTCAAAGTAAGTGACACAGACACACTCCAGGTTTTATACCTTTATTAATTACATTACACACTTTTCCACAGGCTCTCTCCTTTATTTGATATTACAGTGCATATGAAAGACATATTCAAGACATATTATACCTTTATTAATAGGTTAGAACACTCTTTTTCAGGCTTGCTCACTTATTTTATATGACAGTACGTGCAGAGATATTATTCCGGACATATTTTACCTTTCTTAATGGGTTACTACACTCTTATTCTGGCTCTCTGACTTATTTTATATAACAGTACATGCAGAGGAATTATTTAGAGCATTTTATGGCTGTATTATTGGGCTACAACACTTTCTTTCAGGCTCTCTCACCTATTTTATATAACAATACATGCAGAATAATTACTAACCTGCCTGGTGGCACAGCCTTAGCAGCCTATCTGCATAGGCTTGCTGATTCACAGCACGGACACCTGCAGCTGTGAAGTAAATGAAGGGATATTAAGACATACCTATCCATTATATAGAATAAATTAGCATGTCTTACATACTGCATTCCATGGCTACCTACTCAGCAGTGGGGCATCTTGCATCCCACGGGCCTCCTGTATCCATTGGTTCAGTAGGTCCTGCTTCCGTCTCTTCAGGTCTGCATGGTGGTGATGGACCTGCTCACCAGTCTGAGGAATGCCTGTGACACTGGTGAGGTCATGAGCTAACCGGTTCCAAGCCTCTGCTTTGTACTCCATCCCTTGGAACTGGCCTGCAGGAGTCCTGACTCATGACGGTGGACAAGGAGTCAAACCATGTATTTTGACTCCTCAATGCTCCAGCATTGTGCTCTAAAGTATGTACCCTCTCCAGCACTAGCCATTCTAACTGCAGATGGGAGCTACAATCAGTTATGGCAATTATTCCCGCCTATGGGGCTTAAATATGCTGCATTTCCCGCACTTTTTTGTGATTGGCCGTTTTTGAACATTCTCGGCTGACTGCAGACTTGCTTAGCAATGGTTAATCTACAATTTATAAGTATATGTATGTTAACAGTGTCTGTTTATCCTAAGCTGTCATGGCTTAGTGGTTCAGTACTTTGATAATGGTGCAAAGTGTCCTGGGTTCGAACCTTGTCATTGCTTTTTATTTTACTACTGTCCAGACAGGCTAGGGGGTGTGGCTGTGTTTAGGCAACTTTGCTCTACGTTGCTCCATGTTGCCCTACGGTGCACTGGTTGGCGTGGCCCGCACCTCCACGCAAACCGATTGTGCCGGGTAAAGCGCTATTTAGCTATGGGCACCTCTATTGCGCTGGGTAAAGTGCTGCTTAACTACGGGCACCTATATTGCACTGGGTAAAGCGTTATTTAACTGCAGGCAATTATATGTCAGGATCCTTTATAAATATATATTTTGTTCACTGATACATAGGCCATTTCAATGCTGTTTAGTAAAATTTTAATCATATATGTCGGGTATTTTTCATATACTAATTTCAAACGTAAAATAGGAAGGGGAGTGGTGGGACTCGAACCGTGAATGCCTCCTCTTTGTGCAAAGTCTCTACCACTACACTATTGCTATTTGGTGTAATTTGCATAAACATTCCTTATTATGCTCTTCCATGTCGAGATTGCTAACTGCAGCTAAGCAATGGGCACACCCATGCACACACGCGCAAATACGGGCAGCTATATCGGGAATTACAAAAAAAAATTAAGTTTTACTTTTTATAACTGTGCTGGGGGTTTACAATGTCAGGGAGTGTGGTGTTGGGTACGTGGACATTTGAGCGGACTCGCTCTTGTGTGTTGACATTTTGCAATTCAGACACTTGCAGGGGCGTGAACCTTTGGACTGCTCCACAGTTGGACACGCCCCCTGCTTTCCTGCATGGTCCGTGTTAGACTTGGAGTGGAGTCAGTGTGCCCTCATGAATATTCATGGCATGCTGACGTCATACCGTTCAACTGCAGTCTCCTAGTAAGACTTATTTAGTCTTACACGGAGGATTCATGAATCCGGGGTATATTTATCACGGTTTATGAATATCTATCTAATAAATGTATATATCTATCTCTCTCTTTCTCTCTCTCTCTGTATATATATATATATATATATATATATATATATATATATATATATATATATATATATATATATAAATATATATATATATATATATATATATATATATATATATATATATATATGTATATATATATATATATATATATATATATATATATATATATATACATATGTGTGTGTGTGTGTGTGTGTGTGCACCTATATATATATATGGGTCT
>NC_056733.1:1151255248-1151257748 GCF_019279795.1 Protopterus annectens
TTAAATAGATTAAAAAAAACTTTGAAGGGAATAAATATTTCACTTTCCATAACTACATTACAAGATTTGCCTAACATGGTGTGCATGATGCTCCCATGGCAACTCCTTTAATCTGTTTGTACATCTCCCCCTCCAAATAACTAAAATGAATGGACAAAGCTGCAATGCCTCACTCCAAAAGAAGACAAAGTGTGGATGCTGTGTATGCTTGCTATAACTTTGGTCTTGAATGCCTAATCTGTATTATCCTGACATTAAAGGATTAAACTAACTGGAGTACATAGTACCTATTGTGAAGACATACATTCCATCTGAAGTACATTTGGATCTGGTAACCTCCCAAATCATTTTAGTTCAGCTATTCTGTCTGCAAGATTGCATCTAAAATATGTTTCTCAACTATTAAGCCATAAACAGTGATTTTACTACTTCTGTTTCCATTTAAGTTTAATGTTTCTTATTAAAGTTTGTAAATAATTTAAAAATACTTTATGCTTAATACATAATACAGACTGCTTTATTGGCAATGAAAATTCTATAATCCATTGTATGCATTCAGCCTATGAGGAAGAAATAAGAATATAGCAATTGTAGGTATGTAGATATGAAAACTCAGGCCTGAGAGGATTAATTGAAACAATAAAATTGTTTTTCCATTGCTAATGGTATTACAAATGAAGGCATGAATTGGGCAGGCATTCTTTGTGTTTGTAGAACTTAATGACACAGCTTATTGAAGAACGTCTTAACATTTACTTAACCAAACAGTAGACATGCACCTTTAGAATACATGTTTAATCCTAAGCCTAGTGAAATATTACAGCAATATAAATTTCAAGCCTGTACTAGAAATCCATGTTAGCAATATTTAGTGGAGCTAAAAATTAATTCAAGAGTGTAATTACAAAAACATGAAGGTAAATTCTGAGAGATAGAACTAAATGTGGAAAACATGAAGAAAACATAAACAAAATGACATTATTAGACATTACTATAACATTTAAGCATTTAATTTGTAGTGGAAACAACAATGAAGACTACAGAAGATTTGTAAGTTATAAAATCACAATAGCACGTAACCAGGTGAGAAAATATTCCAGTATGGTGCAGGGTCCTAAGATTATGGCTGCTGCAAAGCTGAAAATTGTTATTTATAACTGTATAAATAAAAATCTGCAGCTTCTCAGTAGGAACCTATTTGAAAAATGCATGTATTTGCATTTGCATGAACTAAAACAATTTTACAAATTGCTGGTTTTGAAAGAGCTGAAAGGAAACTTAGTAATGATTCTTTACATGTTTTTCTTGAGGAAGGAAGCATCGATGATTAAAGGACATATTAAATGCAAAGACTTCCGCAGATAGAAAGTGTTCAAAGAAAACATTGCACATATGGACAGCGTTAAGGAAGCCATTGTGACTGACATTCTTACCTTATGAAAAATGTGTTATCTGACGATCAGAGCTTCAACTGTTAGGGTGTCTATATTGATCCTCTGACTCAGTCACTTTCCATGCTAAAACAACAGCTGATATTGTCCTAAAGCAATTACAAGCCAACTACAAGCCCACAAGCTTTCTTACAAATGAAACTGGAAAAAGCCATTAAAGTAAGTAGTGTGTTCCAGAGATTGAATGCACCCTTACAATAACATATTTGAACTCTCTGCGTAATACAAGCTAGTTACAAACAGTATTTAAAAAGATTTGTAGGTTCAGCTTACTCTCTAATGTCAGAGAACATCAGTGTTTATCACTGACAAAGGCTGTATGCCTTCCTATAACTGTCAGTGCTGCATTATTAATTTCAAATATAATATTTAAGTTCTTAAAATCTTTCCCTGGCACCAGAACTACAGATTCTTCAACCTTTCCTCTTTGAAATACCAAGATGATGGTGCACTTTCATTAAAGAGTCATATCTCTGTCTAGTACATAATGGAGGACAGCCTCAAAAATGCTACCCAAGCTGGAATAGTTTGTCTGCTGATATAAGAAATTACATTAATTTCTTTAAGTCTAAGCCTTCTATTGATGTCAGTGTTGTCCACCTAAAAATGATTTAAAGCGATCACAATAACAATATAGTTTTTCCTAGTTAGGTTCTTTTGCAGCTATAATGTGAGCTATCACTGCCCTGATTACATTTCTTATTGTGACTTACTTGTGTTTGATGTATCCATTGCTCTTGATTCTTGGGGTCTGATTCATTGCTATAAAGGGTTCCTGGATCAGCACACTTAAACAGTTAACAAAATAAAAATAAATAAATAAAATCTTTAAAATGACTCCATTACTGGTATTGCTGAGGATGGTTTTCAATGAAACACTGGCAGTAGTATAAAAATGGCCACTGAACTTTACAAATATACATAATGAGCTTTGCAACCTTCTGATCTTCTACTGAAAAGTCATACAAATTATGTGTATAAAATAATAAGAATAATAAAATGAAAATGATTTACACTAAACAAGGAGAAACGTTACTTTTGACAACAAT
>NC_056733.1:1151262748-1151320248 GCF_019279795.1 Protopterus annectens
ATAAGACTGATTGCTTCTGCTATTTTGAATACTGTGATTTGTTTTCTTTACCTTGTGTTTTACTTGTATTCTGCTTTTAACTGCATATTAAAACTTGAAAAGAGACCACGGCTCTGTCTCTTGTGAGTTAGGCAGAAATCAGAACAGATCAATTAAGGACTCACACATAAGATAGAACAGGTCAGTTAAGGTTAATCATCTGTGAACTGAGAGGGTAGAGCTAGGAACTAAACCTTCTATTTAAGGTGTAAAATAAAACATTTCAGAGCTTTACTAGAAAGGCTCACCCAAACTCTGCTACACTTTGCTGTGAGGGAAATGTTAGTTTGCTTTTTATATGTTGTATTTTGTATTACTTTAGTGCCTTTTTCTATTTTGAATACTGTGATTTGTTTTTTTACCTTGTGTTTTACTTGTATTCTGCTTTTAACTGCATATTAAAACTTGAAAAGAGACCACTGCTTTGTCTCTTGTGAGTCAGGCAGAATTTTTTTCCCCACCCTCTCACGCGGTTACTGTTGTGTTCTTAAACACCACTGTCTTTCCCTTATGTTAATTTGACCATATGTCTCATTTCCTCTCTGCTTTTACTGGCTTGTGTGAGTAAGCACAAAATTATCATTTTGTGAAGTCACTCCCCTTCAACTATTTAAATTTATTGGCCATCCTACTGTATTCCATAGTACCAGAATACAAAAGTGACCACCCCCTTTAAATTTATCTTGCTGTTTTAAAATTAGTGACTCTCCAATAAAACTTAAGTTTTTAGACAGATAAAACTTAAGTTACCTACTTTCACATCTAACTCCTCTAGTGCACACTGCTGTGTTTAGGATAAACCATTTTTTTCATCTTACCTTTAAGCATTCCTGTGACTAGCACTTGCTCTAAAATCTGCTGGAAAGCACTAGGAATAATTAAACTGATACAAGCACTCAACTCTCCTTGTTAACAAGGAGAAATTAATCGTAGGCACTAAAGAGCCTATAATTGCAAAGTACCTTGCTAAGGTAAGGGAAAACAGCTCTTCTGCTTTACAAAAAAGCACCAAACCAGGCATGTCCAAGGGTCAGTTTCCGGTGATTTCTCCTGTCCACCTGGTGAATCTGGGCATACTGGGGCAATGCAGCAATTGCCTCATGTACACAGACAACCCTCTCCTCCTACCACCCAACACTACAACCTGTGAGAGATGCACTTACATAGCCAAACTGGAAGCAAAGCTCTCTCCACCCAAGATTGTGTTAGACAGTCAAGAGGAGAAGGTTAACACTCACGCTACACCTCAAGCAACACATAGCCCTTCTAAACCCACACCACCAAAACCCTCACATAGCAACACTAAACTCTCATATACGGAGGCCCTTAACAGCAACCTGCCCAAGCAACAAGGACCTCCAAAGCTGAAACGCAAACACCAATCACACCCAAAGTGTCACATAGCTCACACCAGTGTGCCACCCAACAACAGCCCCTAAGGCAAGGCAACATACCCAACACTTTAGTCAGAGGGAACTCTATAGTCAGGCACATAGATGTCCTACTCACCAGGCTGAACAAGGAGAAAATTACAGTCAGCTGCCTGTCAGGTGCCAGGATCCACCACATAATGCATGCACTCAAGTCACTCCACAACAAGTACAAATATGACTCTGTCATTGTCCATGTTGGAGTGAATGACTTGGGATGTACCTCCCTAGACTACATGAAAACAGACATGGAAGAGCTCTGGAATCATGTGGCCCAGGCAGGTATGACCCTAGCCCTGAATAGCATCCTGCCTTCACCCAGAATGATACCACAGTATAAGGACAAAATAACTGACTTTAACAATTGGCTAAGCTTCTGGTGTCATTCAAAGGGGATCCATTATCTGTCTGCCTGGGACGATATGATCGACAAACCACGATGCTTTGCCAGAGATGGTCTGCACCTGTCACCCCTGGGATTCAGGTTACTGGCTAAGGCTCTTGCCACACCTATAGTGCCTTGTTTAGGCAAAGTTCAAAGGACAAAACCACCACCACTATAACAGGTAGAAGCATGCAAAATCTGAAGGTAATGCTACTCAATGCTAGAAGTCTAAACCTCAAAATGCACTCTCTCGAGGCACTCCTAAAAATGGAGAACATCAATATCTATCCAGTAACTGAGACCTGGTTCAAGGCTCCAGAGAGCACCCCTGCAATACCAGGCTACAACTCTTACTACACTTTTCATTCACCAAACCAGGACCGAAACACTAAAGGTAGAGTGTTCATATTCACCAAGGATATTCACACCACCAGGCTAGTTGCCCAACACAATGCGTCTGGAATTCTCCAGGCGCAACTAACACTAGGTAAGACTGCAATCCAAATTGTAGCTCGCTATAGATCTCCTACCATGCCCCAAGATTCTCAATACACCTTTCTAAACATACTGGAAAATATTAAGATACATCCAAACACCCTATTACTGGGTGATTTCAACTACCTTGCCATTAACTGGGAAAACTACTCATGTACCAACACCTTTGCCCAACGGTTCTTAGAATTCATAAATTCCAATGCCCTGGATCAACTAATCCACAGTCCCATCAGGGGCTCCAATATCCTAGACCTGGTCATTACCAACATGGGAAATCGATGCTCCACACTTATGGTCACCCCCTCATTGGTCAGGTCTGACCATAAGCTAATCACTCTTGACATCCACATCCTTCCCCCACCCCCCCAGTAAGGAAATCTCTGTAAAACACTTCTCCAAAGCCAACGTCATGCTATTCAAGTCAGAAGTGACAAAATTCATGACACCCAGGCAGACGGGAACTGAAAGTTCGACTGCTGTATCCTACATTAAGGTACTGTATGAGCACATCCACTTGTGCATGAATCGTGCCATCCCAAATAGAACTAAGATGCTCTCCTCCAAAAAAAGGAAGCCAATCTGGTGGTCCCCTGCCATAAACAAACTTTACAACAAAAGGAAGAAACTGTCGCAGAAAAGAGGAAAATTCCAGGATGCAAAAAACTCCCTTACCAGCCTCAGTAAGAAGCTAAGATCCCCCATAAAATCCTCCAAAGCTAGTTATGAAAATAAAATTTCCAAAGATTCCAAAGACAACCACAAGGCATTCTATAGCTATGTCAAGAATCTAAATGGTAATGCTCAGATCTGCTCTGAGCCTCAACAGAATGGCATTAAATATACTGATCCCAAGGATATTGCCAATATCCTGGCAGATCGATTCAGTGCCAATTTCACCCCCTCTCACCCCCTAAAGGGCCCATCTTAATACCGAAAGATTGCCAAATTCTGGTAATAACAGCCACACAGGTAAAACCTACACTCTCCAAAGCTAAGAATACAGCATCCATGGGACCAGACGACATCACGGGCTGTGTGCTACATGAACTACAAAATGAGCTGGCACCTCACCTAACTGTCATGTTTAATCATTGCCTCACCTCAGGCTTCATGCCCACTGAGCACAGCTACAGTTATCCCACTCCACAAGGGGGGATCCACCTTGGATCCTGGGAATCACCACCCCATCAGTCTGACGAGTCTGCCTTGTAAGGCCATGGAACATATTATCATGGAACTTATAAACAAAGACATTGGCAAACTTCAAACACTGGATACCACCCAGTTTGGGTTTGTGAAGGGCCAATCTTGTTTCCTGAACCCGATTGACTTCTTTGAATCAGTCTCCAGAGCTGTGGACGAGGGTAAGGTGGTCCACATAGCCTATCTGGACCTCACCAAGGCCTTCGACACCATCCCCCACTCTGGAATCATAGATAAACTTACTAAGCTGGGCATTAATCCCCACATCACTCGATGGGTTGCCAACTGACTTACTGACTGAACCCACACTGCAAAAGTAGCCGACTCCAAATCCAGCTCCAGACAAGTGATAAGTGGAGTACCTCAGGGTTCAGTCCTGGGACCGCTCTTGTTTGGCATCTACTTCTCTGAAGTACAGGCCAACACTAAGGGACTCTGGCTAACAAAGTTTGCAGATGACTGCAAACTGGGAGCCATTATTGAATCCCCAAATGATGTGGATATTCTACAAAAGGGCCTTACAAAAACAGATGCTTGGTGCCAGAGCCATGGGCTCAAGGTCAATGCCAAGAAATTTATAATTTTCCCTTTTGGGAAAACACATGTACCCATGAATTACTACATAGGTGGCAGTACACTAAACACAGAAAGTGTGATAAGAGACTTAGGGACACAGGTGCACAGTGGTCTCACCTTCGATAACCACATCGACACAACAGTCAGGATATCTTTCTATTTGGCACATCTCATCATTAAAGGCTTTTCATCCAGAAAAAAGGAAGTCATTGTCCCAGTGTACTCATCCCTCATTAGACCCATTATAGAATACAATGCCCATTTGGTATGTACCTCTTAAGACATCTGCAAAAACTGGAAAGGCCGCAGAAATACCTCACTAAAAGAATCACAGGCCTAAAGTAGATGCCCTTTGCTGACAATCTAAAAAACTCCAGCTATACTCTGTCGCATATCGTCTACTCAGAGGTGATTTCTGCTTAACATACAAGGCCATGTCAAACCCAGAGCTGTTGGACATGTTACACTTAAAGAAATCCCAATCCCTTAGAGCCACAAGCTCCAGGGATCTAAACCTTGTCATCACAATGAATAAAACATGCTGGAGGGATAGATTCCTGACTCAGAGACTCCCCAGATTCTGGAATACATTGCCCATACATGTCAAGCAGAGTGCCTCTTTGGCCCTCTTCATGAGGAACCTTGATGACTGGATGGGAGATAGGAAATTCACCCCACGTCAGTTGCCTTGCTAGACAGGGGTCCAGGAAAGTAAATATTGTGGGAAGAAATAGCTAGGGAATTGTTATGGCTAGGCTTGTATAGGCCATAGGGCCAATAGCCTAGTACCAACCTATGAACCTATGAATGCACACTCCACTCCTTGGGCTGGGCTTACTCTCTAGGCCCTAAATAAGCCTCCCCACTGACCACTATAGAGCTGAGTCCTTAGTTGGGTGTTCCAAGCCAAGTCCTCCACCACCCTGTCTGTGAAATCAGTGGTCTCAGTGTCCCTGTTCAAAGTAGCTCTCAAACACACATTCTCTTTGAGATGTGATACACACACACACACACACACACACACACACACACACACACACACACACACACACACCTGGGAAAGGCTGGCACAGCTTGCCCTCTCTGCCACATCCATCCAGACTATAAGGTAGATTTGCTACCACAAGAACACCCAAAGCCAGCTACTTTAAGGTTCTTAGAAGGGTACCCAATTACACTTAGTAAAATTAATTATTATACAAATGGTAGTGTTTGACCAAGCAGCAAGACTTTTAGGAATGTGGAGCCACAGTGCTACCAAATAAATGCAAGTACTCTCAAAGGTTAAATATTTTCTAAAAGACCAGCCACAATGAAAGGTTTAGATATACTTACATAATAAATAATAAAAAAAATATGAAAATACTAGATATATATTTACAATAAACTTCAGAGTTTCAATCACAGGAAATATAAAAAAGCAACACAGATGGAAAGTCTCAGACAGATACTGAAATAAAACATTTAGCTAACCTCACTATATTTTTTAACTGATTGAAGAATTACTGTTCCCTAGTTACTTACTAAAGCAAGACAAGATGAAAGTGGATGAGTGTCTAGTCAGGCGCAAACAGTGCACACCTCTCATTTCTCACGAGTATTCAAATACAATTTCAGTGCTAGCTACAGAATGACATCACATCTGGTCATGTGACTCTGGTTCCCACACTACCCTCTTACTAGAAACTGAGTCAGGATCTGACACTGATGTGTCATGATACACACATAGAACTTTAGCTAAGGTTTATTATAGCATCTGGAAACTGTAAAACAATTCCAACACTTCTACCCTTCCTGCAGAAACTAACAAGCCATTCTCTGGCACCCTAGAGCAGCAATTAGTTCACCACTAAGGACAATAGAACAGGATCCCAGCCCAGGTCTTTCACAGACATTGCACCTCTTGCTGCATTCAAGCCTGTGAGATAAAATCTTTATGGCCTAAACAAGTCATTTAATTTCAGGCTATTTTTCTTAAGGTTAGCCTGGCTGAGCTTAACCCCTTCCCTTCTAGTATCCTCTGTTAAAATATATACATTTCATTAGTTACAATAATACAGTGTGACATACATGTATATTTGTTTTTTGTTCAGCAGGACACACTGTTGATACATTTTTAACACAAGCAACTTTACAAATACATTTTTAACACAAGCATCTGTACAAATCAGTTTGATATTCAAATGGCATATAATTCTTTACATAAATCCAGCTAGCTATGATGGCATATGTCACACATGCATTTCCCTACTCCCCCCTGGCACTACTGACACTACCTCACATCAGCACACAAGGGTTCATTTTCAACAATAATCTGCTCTTGAGCTAATCCCTTTGGCTTTTGTTTTTTCATTTGTCCTGGTGGTAGTATCTAGACTCCCAAGGTTGACTTAGCTTGATTTGCTAATGACCACTTCATGGGACCTGTAATTTTGTAGTTTTCTGAGAGTCAGTCTGTTTTTACCTACAAAGCATCCTCTGAACCAGCCTTAATGGACATGTTGCACATCTGCAAAACAAATAGCATCAGCAGCATACTATCCAGGGACATAAACGTCATCTGCAAGATAAATAAGACATGTTGAAGGGGTAGGTATGCGTCTCAGAAACTGTCTCTTCTGTGGAACAGGCTTTCCACATGAATCAGTGTACTTCCCTGCACCTATTAAATACAATTTGGATCAGTAGATGGGAAAGCATACATTTCCCTCTGGTCTGGTACCTATGCCTCTGTTAGAGAGAAATACTATGTAAATTTTATATATATCCCCACAAAGTCCAAGAAACAGGTGTGGAACATCTAAACATACTGGTGAACCAACACAAAATTAAATCCAGTAACAAAAGGCACAGCACGACCAGCCATATAAAACAAGGTTTATTACATCAAGCTTTCGAGTTGAAACTTTTTTTCTTGAAAAGAGTTTCAACTCGAAAGCTTGATGTAATAAACCCTGTTTTACATGGATGGTCGTGCTGTGCCTTTTGTTACTAGTTTCAACTCGAAAGCTTGATGTAATAAACCCTGTTTTATATGGCTGGTCATGCTGTGCCTTTTGTTACTGGATATATATCCCACAAAAACCTATGGGAGCGAAACCTGAATAATATTTTTGGAAAGCATGGCTAGGCATAAAAAGGCACACTTACAGTCGATAGCCTATCAATCTCCTATGATCCTGTGAAGGATCCCAGGTATATCTAAGGCAGAATACTTTAGAAAGACTTCCTTGATGACAGTGGGGTCAGTTGTGAAAACTACATTTGACCAAGTTCTTTTAGAAGCTGTTTTATAAAACTGTAGTCAAGTTTCAGTATTATAATGTGTTAGAAGATACATTAATAAAAAAGGTCTAAACTTACATGTATTTGGGGTGTTTACTTGTCTTCTTTGGACCCTTTAAATACTGGGACAAGGCAAGCATGCCCATTGTAACCTGTACTACTCAAACATATTATTGAGCTCTCAGACTTAGAAACATCTGTCTGAAATTCTGGAACTTTTAATATATAAATATTGATAAAACACAAGTCTGCTACTTGACTTTTACACCCTTAGCAGAGCTCAAGGGAATGTTGTCAGTGATTTGATATATAAACACTCTAAATATCTGTGTGTTTCTATCTCCAGATAAGAGGAAACCATGCTGATCTCTATGGGACTGAGGGCCAGACATATGATATATGTATTGACTGTTGGACTTTGAATGGTATACACTGGACCAAAGGTTGAATATTCGCAAATCAGTGCTGGTCCCAGATATTTTATGTCCATTTTTGGTGTTCATTATTCATCTTTCTTTGATCTGGATGTGAAACAGAACCTACAATATTCTTTTGGACACTACCTCTTTGGGTGAGCTATAAAATGATGTTTAAAAGCAAGTGGGAAAGAGGACATATCTCCAAGATCTCAATACCTACGTTTAGTTATTATGACACTGACTATAAATACACATTGGACTTTGAGGCTGCTTGGAAATTTTGGAGTGACCATGATTAGATGTGGTACAGGAAATAGAGGTAGGACTGCACCTAGCCTTTCTCATGGACCCAGTAAACCAATGGAAGGGGTATTCGATAGGAATCTGCAGGATTTTAGGGCAAAACTCCTTAACAAAAACATAATTTCAGTGGCTTAGCATACACTTTGTGGTGGAGCTTAGTATTATGGTAAATAGACTTGAGGTGTTAATTTGAGGTAGTTGTTTTGGGCTAAAGCAATGGACTAAAGTGAGACAACCAGTTAATTCAGAAAGAAGACTTGACCTTCCATAAGCTTCACTTAAACTTTGGTGTATAACAGGAGGAATGGCTAAATTACACAGGACTGTGAGCTGAATTTAAAGATAGAGGGGCAGAAGTGAAGATGGAAGCCCTGAGGGAAAGGTCCATAGCTTCACCGGTTATTAAGATTTTGTTTTTCACTTCTCAAGCTTGACCAGTGAAAAAAAGGCTTGTTATATTCATTGTACTATTATCTTTATTATTCATAAAGCTATATCACGTCCCTCACTCTTTCTTTCACTAGGTAGAATGCATAGTCCAAGACCCTATAACTAAAGTGAAGAGAAACCAGAATTTGGATGACCCCCCCCCCAAAAAAAAAATCTTACCCATCTCCACTGATACATTTTCTAGCCTGGAGAATTCTCCTTACCTCTTTCCATATCCTGCAGAGGGTAGCTAGAACTTTTCTGGAGCAGAGACTACTGTTAGAGATGGACAGGGCTGAAAGGTGGAGAATGAATGCATATGTTTGTCAACTGTCCAGATAGGTTCTTAGTTAATGTAGGTCTAAGAAGACCATCAAAAAAGCTCAGACACATCACCCAACCAGTATTGGGTGATGTGACTCAGCTTCTAGATGACTCTGGGCATAGGCTTAGTAAGAACCTATGAACCGATAAGTACTTTCTAGGCAAACTGTGTCTGTGAATTGTGTATATTATGGTCTTCTGCACTAGTAGGCCATGGTGGTGCAGCGGTTAGCATTGTCGCCTCACAGCAAGAGGTTCTCCCATTCGATTCTCGGCTGGAGTGCCTTCTGTGTGGAGTCTGCATGTCCTCCCTGTAGTCGAGTGATGTATAAAGACATGCAGGTAGGTGCTTGTGTGAATGGGTGTGCATTCTTTGAAGGTTGGGCGTCGGGCTGATAACTCGGCACCGTAAAAAATCCACTGCCAATCATTAGCAGACTGGAGTTCCACTGTGGCAACCCCTAACCAGGAAAAGTCAAAAGACATTACTATCGTCTTCTGCACTAGTGAATGATGACCATCAGATTGGGTCTAAGTGTCCAGTCACATCTGATCAAATTTATCCTTGTTTGTAGATCATATCATTGTGATGTAGGCACTGTAGGATTGCTGTTTGTGCAATACCACTCTGTGCTGTACTGGGGAGGTATTCATTTCACCATTGATGTAAGATATTTGAGTTAGTATACACAAGTAATGCACTGTAGAGGGTAAAACCTTCCACATAGTGATGAGGCAATAGCCCCCTCTCAAAGGCACTTTTTTTTTTTTAATTAGCAGGGACAGTTGCTTGAGAAGTGGTATGCTTAGTCATTTGTGATCAAGGAAATGGTTTACAAATGATTACGTTCCACAGGGCAAACACATATTGTGCCGCAGTCTTGAAGTGGCTGCTGAGTACCAAATTAACTGTCTTAGCCCATTCAAGTGTACCTTATATGTTAATATGAATTGATGAATGGGGAATCAGTCCAGGGACTATAATATATGGCATTTTCTTATCAGACACAGTGCATTATTTTATTTTATTTATATTTTATTTTTATTTGTGGTTACAACAAGATGTAAATAGGGTTCAACACACCAATCAATTGCATATTCAGGAATCTGCAGGCCTTCTGAGCAGAGGCTGGAAGAAGCTGATGAAAGCTGACCTGGACCAGCTGGCATTGTCATGGTCTGTGAGACCGTAACTTGAATTTAATATCACTAAATGTAGGGTCTTAAAATTATAGGTTGAAAAAGAAGAATAGAATGAATTGTTGAGGACTATTTTCAAGAAACCCTTACTGAATCTACTTTTCTGAGTTGGATAGTGCCAAGAACCCCCTCCCAGAAGATACAGTCTATTTTGAGGTGCCAAGACCTCTGGGAGGGTTGTAGTTAGTTCAGATGGCTGGCCTTTTCCAATATGAGGTTTCAGGAGTACACTTATTAAGAAAATTCTCAGCAAACCAAAGTTTGGCAAAAAAAGATGCAGTGAATATGGTTTCACCAAGTTGTTTTACCATCCATATGGGATCCTTAAGGAATTCTAGAAGGTATTGTTAAGTGCAGCCGAGACATACAAAACGGCTGTATTCATAATGGGCAATGTAATCCTGTCAGTGCAATTTATAAAGGCTGTGGGTAAGGATAATGAAGGAATCTGATGTGTTGTACTGAGAATCACATTTAGCAGATGGAAGCAATGTCCCTACTGTACAAACTTTTGTTGGAGACCCTGTCTAAGGTTGTGCATACCAGTTTACAAGGCACCGCTGTGGAAAAATGTTGTACATTTGATGGAAAGCTAGACAATACTCACAGACATGATACCAAGAGTTAAATCTCAGTTACAGTGGCATATCTAAAGCCTTGAACTTGCTCAGTCTAAATGAAAGATTGTATAGTAGGATACAGTCAGTACCTATGGATTAATTAGTGGAACAACAGCCTTTGGAGAGGGGCGTGAAAATGGATTCAGGAAAAGACATGGGGAAATGTGAGGTTCAAAAGCTTCAGCTTTTGCAAAGCAGATGCAGAATAAGAATTCTGTAAATACTGCTTTAAATAAGCAGTGCAGATTCCAAATGCTTTACTGGAGAGAAGGGTTTGCTATGGCAGTGGAGGAATTCAGGTGGGGGAGATGGGTGAAGTATCTGGGGGGTGGGGGCGGCCAAGACTAATTAGGCTGGCTGTCAATCTGAACAGGACACCTCATTTGTTAGCATTATGCTATGTTCATATGCTTTCTAAACACTGTTGCTTATAAAGGACACCTTGATGAAGCTAAATTTTGCTTTAATGTTAGGTCAGTAACAAAATGGTAGCAGCTAGTACCACAGTTTGAGAGAATGATTTTTCTGACCTCACATCACACTGCAACAAGTACACTACGCACACACATCACAAAGATAAGTTAATGGTGCACATTTAAAAAGGAAATATTTGATTATCTCAGCATAATCCTTCATTTTCTGGCAAGAAACGACTATGTTCATAACATGCAATGTCAGTCACATATCTGTCTGTGTATATCCTCCAAGCAATGAGAAAGTCTTATCAGTCGTAAAATTAATAATCATGTAGAGCTAAGAAGAAAAGGCTTGAGAAAGCAGGTTACTATTAAGAAGTCCTCAGCCTGAAAGTAATACATCCTCTAGACATGTTTTACTATTTCTTACATGCTGACACTATTGTTAGCAACGTAATGCTATTTTTAAATGAGCACTTTTAACAATAGAAATTAGTTTCATCAGTTTGCCATTTAAGAGGCTATTTCTTTTGCAGATGTCCTTCTGCACAGTAAAGAACTGTGAAACTATATTGTGCTATTCTTAATCTCTCACTCCTGAACATGTTGTTTGAAAATGGTATCAAACTGAACATTACCAAATGGCGACCCTTGAAATTCACTGTTGGCTGTCACGCATATAGTGCAACTCTTTTAGCTCTCATGTTATTTAGAAAAATGTGATGTACCTAGACGCTGTCTGACAATTAAATGAACAGTGTTTTTTGTTTGGATATGATTTATTGGCACAGACATATTTTAGCTGCAAACTGAAGCTTGTTTAATTTCACATCAGAAGCAATTCAGCCCATAACAAAGACAAATATCTGACAGCCCAACACAGTAACTTATGTTCTGAGAGCCATCAATTTAAATTCTCCCTAGACAGCAGTCTGCATATTTGTATGATGCCCCAAACTGTGTGTGGCAAATCAGGATCTCTGGAAATAAAACTCTGGAGACTAATAACACAAAATCATTTACATATACCGTTTACACTAACCTTTCAAAGGGTTTAATAAGCTGCTGTCAAATGAAAGATACAAGTAAGGAGTGTCAAGTAGGGTCTAAAATTATTGGGGCAACCTTTGTGTCAGCCATCTTAGAATTTAAAATCACAGTAGCCATTTTGTTTACAAATACAATAGCTGTTTTACAAGGATCTGTAGTGAGATCCATTTCTGTTTATCTCATCAGTTGTAGCAAATAAATTAATACAGAGCTCTAGAGAACATTAATGAGAAATTAAAGGAATATGTCTGTTTAGGTAATATTGTTTAACACAAATAATGTGTTCTGTTCCATCTCTTCATATATTGATGCAGATAGACACATCACATTTGTGAGACTTTTTATATTTGGTTTGCAGTATTTTAAACCTATATTTGTATTTAATTTTTTTTTTACTTTATCTACTAAGTCAACCATAATGCTTTATAATACTGCCCATGTAGATTCCTAGTATTTTGGAAAATCTGCTTGGTTTTTCTTTCTCTGTTTTTCAGTTGAACAGACATAATACTTTTCTGAATATTGTATGGTTACAGTTGACAAATACATAAATGCAGACATGATAATAATGTAGCCCCAATACTACACATCAGTGTTGTTCCTAGTGGTATCAAAATTACCAATTTGTGACTGGGTGTTGATGATTAAAGATAAGCAGCCTAAGCAATATTTTGAAAAAGTCAAAAAGACTGCAGATCGCTTTCTAACCATTAGCATCCCAGCTTGGATTGTACAAAACGTAGGTCCGTAACCAGTGTGTATAAGATTAATCTTTGCAGGTAAATACACACTCTTCCTAGGATTCATTAACACCTACACTAAGTGTGCACCTTTCTGAGTGAACAGACAATACAAGCGTGACTCACACCTTCTTTCTCGTAATTTAAGTTTTTCTACTAATTTTCTTGCAGCTTTAAATACTGAGGGGGATTTGTAAAGGTTACCACAAAGTGTAGACTACATACACACAGTGTAATCTTTCTGAGTGACTAGAAAGCACAAAAACAAAACATGTAGTAGGAATGTTCTTGAATACAGATCATGTACACTTACTGTACACTTAGTGTAAGTGTTATTGAATCTGATTTTACAGAAAACATATGTAATCTAGCCATAAGCATATTCGGTTGGAAGCTTATAGCTGTACAGAGATAAAATTGTGTGGCTCTCTAAAATGTTTAATGTCACAACATTTGTAGTCAAACTTAAAGTATTTTTTGCATCAGTGTAATTTTATTAAGAGAAATTCCATCAACTCTGAGTACTCTAGATGCAGAACACATTCTGAGCGAGGTTGTACTCTTATGGCATTCTGTCAAGTAGTACTTTTAGGTAAACAAGCACAGAATTAGCTACTATAGTTTGCACATCATTTTTTCCAAGACATTTGTTGATTTAAAAAATAAACCCTTAACCTATTGCAAATTGTTATGTCAAATGGATTTTATCATCAGTACTTTTTCTGTGATTATCTTTCAGATGATGGTCAGTTTTAGTGTCATATGTGGAAGCAAATATATATATATATATATATATATATATATATATATATATATATATATATATATATAGGTTCATAGGTGTGTACTAGGCTATCGGCCCTGGAGCCTATGTAAGCCTAGCCCAAAAAGATTCCTGGCATCTTGTTGTCTGGCATTAGTTCCCAGTGCCCCTAACAAGCAAGGCCACTGAAGTGATCCCTGGGGTGAATTTCCTATTGCTCATCCACTCGTCAAGATTTCTCTTGAAGAGGGCTAGTGAGGTGCTCTGCTTGATGTGAATGGGAAGTCTGTTCCAGAGCATGGGTAGTCTCTGGATTAGGAACCTTTCCCTCCAGCATGTTCTGTTTATTGTGGTAATGAGGTTGAGGTCCCTGGAGCATGTGGCACAGAGGGATTGGGATTTCTTCAAATGTAGCATATCTAACAGCTCTGAGTCAGACATGGCTTTGTAGGTCAAGCAGAGATCGCCTCTAAATAGACGATATGAGACAGAGTACAGCTGGAGCTTTTTCAATCTGTTCATATAGGGCATGTGTTTAAGGCCCAGGATCCTCTTAGTGAGGTATTTTTGTGGCCCTTCCAGTTGTTGTAGGTGTCTAGTGAGGTACATGCCAAATGTGGTGTTGTATTCTATAATAGGTCTGATGAGGGACGAGTAGAGTGGGACTATTACCTCTTTCTTCCTGGATGAAAAACCTTTTGTAATGAGATGTGCCACGTAGAATGACTTTCTGACCACAGTGGCAATGTGGTTGTCAAAGGAGAGGTTGCTGTCATCCTGTGTCCCCAGATCTCTTATCACACCATATATATATATATATATATATATATATATATATATATATATATATATATATATATATATGGATCTACTTTGTTTCATTGAATATCATTTCACTGAATTTCATTTCATCCTGACAACTTCGCTGAAAACTCAAATTACTGAAAACTCATTTCACTGAATCTCATTTCACTGAACTGCAGTTAGTATATATGGCACCATGTAGCGTACTGTAAGGCAAGTAAAACATATATGCCCTATTTCTCACTATAGTTTAATCCTGGAGTTAGTATATATAGTTGGGGGGGGTGTGGGGCACAGCCCCCCACACTGGAGGGTGTGAGGGCAGCACACCCTCCAATGAAAATGCATAAACAGAAATAGGCAAACAATAGGTATTTTGCTTCTTTATATCCCATAATATATGTTATGATAATGTTTTGTGATGTGAATTATGGTCCCCATCATCAAAAAGTTTGTGGCATTGGTTTGGTTAGATTTTAATTTTTATTAGTCAGTCAGTTTTGCATCGGTGGATTCTGAAGCAAAATCACACATTTGTTAGGCCATGTTTCATTTCTAGGGTCAGTTTGCTTTGTTTCTCATAATCAGAAATGATTTACAGTTAGATTGTAATTCCTATTATGTGAGGTATTAAATTTCTAAAAATAAATACATTTGTTGGTGGTAATGGAGGGGTTGCCAATGGGATCAAAAGAAGAGCACAGTATGTTTGTAATTCCATAATTCATGTTTTTGCTCTCACTAGTTGCTAGGCATGCTGGTACAGTGACTGTGGTGTCAGTGCTGTAAGGGCTTCATTCAGATAAAGATCAGCTACCATATCGCAATGGATGCCAAATGAGATGACCTACCTTATTTCACATTAAGGAAGTCTGGGAGGTCCATTTAAATGATGGACAACATCATAGCAAGTGGGCATGCCTCAGGAAGTCATAGATCATTTGCTGTCTTGCAGATAGAGATGGCAGGTCTGTGGCAGTATTTGGCCTTATAAATGTCAGCCTTATACCAGCAGTGGGGGACTGTGAAGTGTCTCTGATAAATTTAATGATTGCACTTGTGTGAAAAGAGTGGGAACACAAGGCACCAGTTTGTAAGAAGAAATTACATAACCTGTATTAAAATATATATATATATATATATATATATATATATATATATATATATATATATATATATATATATATATATATATATAGAGAGAGAGAGAGGTGTGATTTTGGTGGTCAAGATGTAATCCCATCCCAATGATAAAAGGCCAGTACATCTGATCAAAAATCAGATAATCACACCACCGTATTTGTCTTTGCAAGATCATGGAACAGTGGGGAGTGAGGAGTTTGCCCTTTCTTCAATTTAGTGCAATCTTGGAGCTAGTATGTTTAATTAGCAGGGGGTGTGAGGAAACAAGAAGGCTTGCCCCCTGCAAAAAGTGATGCAAAAAGTAATGTTTAATGAGCTTTTTGATTACCTAAGTTTCAAGTAATTTTTCTCAATATTTTCAGGTTTGATATAATGAGTATTAGACCGTGCATCATATACTTATATATAGATAGACAGATAGATACATTGTGTGTGTTTGTAAATGCAAATTAATGCAATGTTCTAATGCTGCTTAAGCATGAACTTGTGACTGAGACCCATTAAATGAGAGATGCAGAACAGCAGATGGTGGTTGTTTTATTTTAACGTATCATTTGTCCTGGTCCAAGGTAAAAGAGTAAGTAAGTTAGACTTGAGGATGGACAGCTACAGTGAGACACGGTGGCATGAACATCTGCATTGATGATGCCAAATATAGGATAATGTCAGTAACTAAGGCAATAGGCTCAGTGGACATGGACAGTCAGAGTATCCTCAGAGGGTAGACATTGTAGAGTAATAAACTCTCCAAGGCAGTTGAAAAAAAAGGGCTACATGTAATAGTAATAATAACTACTATAACAATAATAAATAATATGCTAAGATACATAATACAATTTAGTACTTTACTACAGTGCATTCTATGCAGAAGGCAATGATCCCTTTGCCTATATCAGGTGTTGACGATATATATATATATATATATATATATATATATATATATATATATATATATATATATATATATATATATATATATATATATATATATATATATATATATATATATATATATTCATAGGTTCATAGGTAGGTACTAGGCTATCAGCCCAAGGGCCTACGTAAGCCTAGCCAACAAGGTTCCCTGGCATACGCCACCCAAGAAAGTTATTTTCCTGTGCCACTGTCGAGCAGAGACACAGAAGTGATCCCCGGGGTGTATTTCCTATTTCCCATCCACTCATCAAGATTTTTCTTGAAGAGTGCTAATGAAGAACTTTGCTTGACATAGATGGGTAGCTTGTTCCAGAGTATAGGAAGTCTCTGGGACAGGAATCTGTCCCTCCAGCATGTCCTATTTATTGTGGTGACAAGGTTTAGGTCCCTAGAGCGTGTAGCTCAGAGGGATTGGAATTTCTTTAGGTGTAGCATGTCCAACAGCTCTGGGTTTGACATAGCTTTATATGTTAGGCAGAGATCACCTCGGAGTAGGCGATATGCTATGGAGTAAAGCTAGAGTTTTTTGAGACGGTCAGTGTAGGGCATTTGTTTGAGGCCAGTAATCCTCTTTGTGAGGTACGTCTGTGACTTTTCCAGCTGCTGCAGATGTCTTGTGAGGTACATTCCAAAAGGGACATTGTACTCTATAATGGGTCTAATGAGTGCCGAGTGAGAGGAACAATGACCTCTTTTTTCCTGGATGAGAACCCTTTTATGATGAGGTGTGCCACGTAGAAGGACTTCTTGACTACTATGGCGATGTGACTATCAAAGGAGAGACTACTGTCCACCTGGGTCCCAAGGTCTCTTACCACACATTCAGTGTTAAGTAGATTGCTGCCTATTTGGTAGTTTATGGGTACAGAGTTTTTACCAAAAGGGATGACACTGCACTTTTTGGCATTGAGCTTGAGGCCATGGCTCTGACACCAGGCATCTGTCTCAGTGAGGCCCTTCTGTAGGACGTCTACATCATTTGGGGACTTGACTATGGCTCCTAGTTTGCAGTCATCTGCGAACTTTGTTAGACAGAGGTCTTCTGTGTTAGCCTGTACTTCAGAGAAGTAGATACCAAACAAGAGAGGTCCCAGGACGGAACCCTGTGGTACTCCACTTGTCACTGCTTTGAGGTCAGATTTGGAGTCTGCAACTTTTACAGTGTGTGTTCTGTCAGTGAGCCAGTTGGCAACTCATCTTGTGATGTAGGGATTTATATCTAGTTTAGTGAATTTAGCTATAATTCCAGAATGGGGGATGGTGTTGAAAGCCTTGGTGAGGTCAAGATAGGCAGTGCGAACCACCTTACCCTCATCTATGGCTTTGGTGACTGCCTCAAAGAAGTCAATCAGGTTCAGGAGGCATGATCTGCCTTTCACAAACCCAAACTGGGTGGGATCCAGAGTTTGGGGCTTACCAATGTCTTTGTTAATGAGTTCAATGATGATACATTCCATGGCCTTGCAGACCAGGCTTGTCAGGCTACTAGGTTGATAGTTCTCGGAATCAGTGGTGGATCCCCCTTTGTGGAGTGGGATAACTGTTGCTGTGTGCCATTCAGTGGGCACAAAGCCTGATACGAGGCTATTATTGAACATGGTGCTTAAGTGGGGGAGCCAGTTCGTTCTGAAGCTCATGTAAAACGCAGCCTGGGATGTTGTCCAGTTCCATGGATGCTGTGTTTTTGGCTTTTACCTGCGTAGTTGTGATTACAGGGACTCTGCATTCTTCCTGTATAGATATGGGCCCTTTATATATATATATATATATATATATAGTAATAATAACAAAATATTAAAGACAATACATACAGATTACTTTGGCTGCTCAGAGTTATAGTTGTAGGTATATGAAGTCAGAATTTGGTTTGGCATGAAGTTCCTCCAACCCTAACCCTATAGATAGACAAAGAGGTCAAAGAATGCATCAACAAATTCCCTGAACCAGAAGTCAAATAAATTGTTATATAATTTAGGAGGTTTTAGAAACACGGTCCCTGGTCAAAGTCTAGGAGTGCAACACTAAACAAGTGAGTGCTTCAACTAGGACTCAAGTGCAGATACTCCAGATCCCCCCATTCAGGTGCTATAACCTTAAGCTGCTGATGTTGCTGACAAAAGGCTAAGATTTCTGATGCTTTATGTCTTGCTCCCTATAAATTACACACAAACAGACAGTGAGAACAGATGAAGTGCAGCTACACATTTATATTGATTTATTTATTTACATTTTGATTATTTTTTACCAAGTAAGCATGCTGGTCCTTAAACCCTTTGTCACCTTTACCAAGTAAGCATGCTGGTCCTTAAACCCCTTGTCACCTTTACCAATAAGCATGCTGGTCCTTAAACCCTTTTTCACTTACAACCCAGGCTCACTATGGAGCTCACACAGAATTAAGTGCAGGAATGTATTCCTCCTGCCATTTCCATACACAAGTGCCATTAAGGCACGAAAAGTAAACATAATCCCTGGTGCCTAGTGCTCCCCACCCAACCACATCTAGTATAAGTGCTGTACAGGCCTCATGGTGGTGAAGAGGTCCCCTGGTGTCTGGTGTATAACCACAGCCCAAATTACATATCAGCATCACTTAGGCATGGGTAATAGAGTTCTACCTGATAGAGTAACTCCCATCCTGCAGACATACAAAGGCGCTTGAAGACCAGGTGCATTTAGCCAAAAGATCTGGACATCTAATTAACAGAAAATTTGAATACCAAATAACTCTTTCTGCTTCCAGTAGGAATGTGACATACTACTCAGAAACACATTTAAAAAACAGAGCATGAAAAAAATTATGGAAATGTATAAGCACTCCCTCTATACCTGAGTTTAGAATGTACCATATCTACAGACCCAGTGGCAACTGTAGTGGTATGTCAGTATTTATCAGAAACTATATCACCTCAGCACAGAATCCCAGAGACAACAACCGGAACATATCAAACTGCAAATCACACTATAAAATCAGTTTATGAGTTATTATATGACATCTTCCATGACCTGGAAGTTCATGTCGGGTTCCTATATGTCATGCATGAACCCCAGTTAAAAGATGTAAGTACCCATCAATTAATTGGACTACCTACAGCTCCAAAGTAGGATATGTGCAAAAGTTTTTAGATCTAATAAATAAAATCTGTGGACTAGATTGTTACTAGCCTAGCTAGGGAGCAATAATATACAAGACCTGGTACTTAAAATGTAGCATCATCATACTCAACGCTACTGGTAATTTCTTCTCCATTTAAGTTAGTCCATAAGCTAGTAACTTTTCTTATCAAACTATCTGAACCCCCTGAAATAAATATATCAGAATTCAAATAATTCAAGCCCACAAATCTCCTCAAATCTCCCTAAATAAAGGAAAAAAAATATTAGTTTATACAACAGATCTAAAGATCTCCCTAGTCAAGGAAATTTTTAGGAATTTGCATAAGAATTTAAAAATTCTTATCTACTAAGGCAACCCAAAAACTCATTTTGACATCTAAAACCAAGGATAATTACAAATTCTGTTTTAGTTATGATAGAAAACTAAGTAACTGCAGTCAACAATGTACAAAACTCATACTAAACTCATTCTGACATCTAAAATAAAGGATAATTACAAATTCTGTTTTAGTTCATAGGTTCATAGGTTCATAGGTTGGTACTAGGCAATCAGCCCTAGGGCCTATACAAGCCTAGCCATAACAATTCCCTGGCTATTTCTTCCCACATTATTTACTTTCCTGGACCCATGATACAAGACTAAGAAACAGCAGTCAACAATGTACAAAACTCATACTAAACAACAAAAGCTACTCAGATCCAGTGATTATTTTGAATATACAACTAAATAAACTTAATGCAAAGTTCAATCTTGAGATGACTATCCAAAGCCCTATGATCCCTGTATCTCTCAAAACCCCTATTATCACCAATGAACATGTACTGAAAGTGCTGTCCAAGAATAAGAATGCTTTCTTCATGGGACCAGAACAATAGTATTAAGCACACGCTGGCAGAACCTCTTCATAAGATATTTAACCAGACCCTAGCTACAGGCTCATTCCTGGAAGTATGGCATATAGCAGTGATGCCACTTCATAAAGGTGGCCCTACTGCTGACCACAGAAATTATAGGCCTGTGACGCCCATGCCCTGGCCCAGCAATCAAGGAGTCTCAATTCTCACCACTAACACCAGAGAGGGCATCTCGTATGAGAGGAAAGGATAACAAATACACACAGTAAAGTGCAATTTCCCTTAAGAGCACACAGACATCACAAACACTCCGGGGCTGGTTGCTTCCTTGCTCCCCAGGTCCCCAATAAGACTCCCCACTGGTACATCTATAGGGTCAAGATCTCAGCCTAGCTGGGCAAGCTAAAATCTCCAGCACCCTCTCTGTCCAACCAGTGCTTCATGTCCCTGCCCAAATAGCTGACACACACACTTTGAGATAAGAGTTTACACAACCACACAGACGCTTCTGGGAAAGGCTGGCACAGGTTCTCCATCTGTGCCCCTTTTTACCCAGACTATACGGTAGTACCAGCTGCCACCACCCACTAATAATTATCAGCTACTCAAAGGCCCTTAAAAGGGTGTCCAATTATTACTGTGCAATATTATTATCCAGTTGGTAGATGTGACTAAACAGTCTCAAGGCTTATTAGAGTGACCTGGTACAGGACCTTTATATACATTATTATTTATTATTTATTTATTTTACATTTGTTTACCGGGATAGTCCGACTGGATACATGTCCATTTTCAGTGGAGGCCTGGGGACAAAAGCTCCACATAGACAAACTTACATAGATTACACAGAACTTAGCAAACAATTATAAAAACAAAGTGATTATATACAATAGGTTAGTAGTGTTCCCTAGTAGGGACTCACAATTCTCATGGACAGACAATTAAAAGTAAGAGATATCAGATTGGAAGCAGAGCTTGGTGATGTAGTTACAAGTTATGATAATTGCAGAATATGCTTTTAGTTTATAACTTAATCAGGGTTGGTACATAGGCATAGCCAATTCACTTTGAGATACTGTTTGAGGTTTTTTTTTTGGAGACGTTTGGAGGATTATGGGTTATATAGTTTGGCAATGAATTCCAGGTTTTGCCAATGAAGTTGGCAAACAGGGATTCACCAGCAGAGTTATTAGCTTTGTGGGTTTGGACCAGCAGTTTATCGGCTGACCATAGGGATCTTAGGTCGCTATATGGCTTAATAATATTTTTAAGTGAGGGGGTATCCTCAGGGTGGTACAAAATTTTGTGCGCCATTAAGAGTTGATTGAATTGAATTAAGCTGAGCAGTTCTAGCCACTCTAGTTGTTTAAGGTCCTGTCAGTGGTGGGTTCTATAGGTGGAGTCAGTGGCAAATCTGGCAATATGATTGTAGTTATGGGACAGCTTACCTAGTTTGGATTTGTTGAGGTTTGAGAGTGCAGGCGAAGCATATAAAAGAGAAGAGAGTAGGTGTGATCAGGCAATTGCAGTCCTAGCCAGTGGGGTTAAAAATGTCTTGTTTCTATACAGTGATCCAAGCTTCTTATTAATAGTCTGTATGGTTTTGTTGATCTGTAGGTCAAATTTGAGATTATTGTCTATGATAACCCCTAGCAGTTGGTGTGATTATCTGGGGAAATAGTGGTATCATTGTTAGATGCGACAGAGAATGAAAGTGTGGTGGATCTACTAGTGGGAGAGAAGAGTAAAAGTTTAGTTTTATTGGGGTTCAGAAGTAGGCATTGGTTGATGAGCCAGTTCTCGATAGTGTTAAAATGTATTTTGGGTTAAGATTTGCAAGTCGGATGGGGAGGTGGCTGAGCAGATGAGAGTGGAATCATCTGCGTATTGAATGCAGGTGGCTTTAAGGATAGCAGTGTGGAGGTTATTGATAAAAATAGAGAAGAGTAGTGGACCTAGTATGGACCCTTGAGGGACACCAAGTGTGAGAGGTAACTAGCTGGAGAGTTTGCCCTGTCATAGTACCGCCTGCTGTCTATCAGTCAGGTAGGACTGGAACCACTGGATAGCAGGCTTGTGGAGGGAAATAGATTTTAGTGAAAGAATGAGAAGTTCATGGTTGACCATGTCAAAGGCTTTTGATAGGTCAAGAAAGAGGGCAGAGGTTAGCCTATTGTCATTCCTGTTTTGGTTTATGGCAGTAGTAAAGGAAAGGAGGGCTGAGGTGGTGCTGTGGTATGGCCTGAAACCATGCTGGGAGTTGGATAGTAAGTTATTCTGTGAAAGGTATTGCATTAGTTGCTTGTGTACACATTTCTCCATTATTTTGGTTAGTGGAGAAAGAATGGCAATGGGTCTATAGTTGGATATGTCTGAGGAGCTACCACCTTTATGGAGTGGGATGACGTGAGATATTTTCCAGATGGAGGGGATAGCATTTTCAGATAAGGTTCTGTTAATGAGGATAGATATGGGATATGCAATGGCATCTGCAGCTATTTGTAGGTACTCTGCAGGGAGGAGGTCAGCAGCGAGGGTGGTAGGTTTTAGATTTTTTAGAAGTGTTTTAATAAAACTAGTGGATATTGGTTGGAAGCTAAATTCCGGGTGATAATTAGGTAGATTAGGCACGAGGTTTAAGTTAAAGGGGGTTAGTTGATTTGTTAGTGATTGGATTGTTGCAGTGAAAAAGTTATTAAAGGCGCTAGCTATGGTCTCTGGGGAACTATGGGTGTAGTTAGCCGGGGTTGGGGTGGTGGAGTGACCTGGACAAAGTAGTTGATTTAAGCCTGCCCAGACCTTTTGAGGGTTGTTGTGGCGTTTTTGTAGGAGATTTTGGTAGAAACTTTTTTTATCCAGTAAAATAGATTTCCTTGTATCATTCCTGAGTTGACGATATTTTAGATGGTCAAGTGGGGCTTTGGTTGTTCTCCAGCTGGCCCAGGCTCTGTTTCTAGTTTTGATTTTAGCTTTGGTATCTTTTGTGAGCCATGGTGCTGTATTTGATCTAGTTTTTATTGTGCGTGCTGGAGCATGGGAATCAAGGATACTTAGGAATTTAGTGTTAAAGTGATCTATGGCCTCCTCTAATGTTAGATTTTTTTTAGTTTTGACCAGTCAACTGCTATTAATTCATTTTGGAATATAGCAGCATCAAAGTTTTCCTGTTTTTAAATATTTTATATTTGGGCTGGTGAGGGTTTCCTGCCTTATGTTTTACAATATAGCTTAGACAATGGTCACTGAGGTCATCAGGGAGAGTACCAGCTGTGTACAGTAGGGGTCGGTTAACTAGGATCCAGTCTAGGATACTTTCCTTGTTGGTTGGTTTGTTTATCCTAGTGAGAGAGGTATGGTCTGTTTAAACCCACATAAGTTTTTATGAGTGGGGGGGGGCGGGTCAGAGGAGCACGGGTGCCAGTCAGAGTTAAAATCATCAAGAACTATGGTTTCTTGGGGATAGGTAGTGTATAACCAGTAAAGGAGATCTTCTAACATATTTAGGTTGTTGCCTGCTGGAATGTATGCACAGACGATGTTCAAGTGTTTGTTATGGTTAATCTGTAGCTTGGTTATGAGGAGTTACGCGTTATTGAATTGGGGAGGTTGAATGGTGTGTCTATTAATGTTTAGATTATTTATGTAAAGGACTGCTATCCCACCTCCTTTCCTTGTAGCACGGTCTAACTGGTGAATATTGTATCCTGGAGGTAGTATCTCATTGTCAGTAGTACTGGGTTTTAGCCAGGTTTCCGTAAGACACATAATGTTTGGGGAGTGGGTTGCTAGGAGGGCGTGTAGGTTGGGAATCTTATTGTTAATACTTCTAATATTTAGGTGAAATGCTAGGTGGGAACTAGTGAGAGTATTCATGGGTAGCTTGACTGTGGGGGTTGTGGTAGGGGAGTGGAGGCTATTATTGTGTGTGGGTGGGCCAGAGTTGGGATGAATGTCTCCATGTGTTATAAGGTTATAGTGACAGGATATTCTGAGCTTTAGGAGTTTGTTTATAAGCTTTATATAGTCTTTGTCTTTAGGATTATGTTCTGTGGCTGTACAGGGGTGGTATTTTATAGACGGTGGTATATTCAGTGTGCTGGGGAAGGTAAAGTGTTTGGTGTTATGTGTGAAATCGTGGGTGTCTGTTTGACCATTTGGGTGGTGAATACCATGGTCAAGTGTTTGTTCATAGGCAGTGAGATGGTAAAATAGAAACAGTATAGGCATTTGGGTAATAAGTGTTTTTTTGCTTGTTTGCATTTTGACAGGGGGCAGGCCAAATTTGATGGCTGACTGTGCTAACAGTGTGGAAGAATGAGAGAATAGGAAATGGGTTAAGGGGGCAGGGTTGCTCAATGATGTGTGAGGTGCTGATTGGTACTTAGGAGGGGAGTGGCAAGGGAGTGGCAAAGTCAGGTTTAAATTTAGCACTAGTGGGGGCGGGTGAGATTTGGGGGCAGGAAGGGGAGCAGAGTGAGCCGAGCACAGCGAGGGCGAGCAGAGGGAGACTAACACTGACTTTGAGAGTTACCTTGGGCTTTTGGTTCGGTTTGTATAATTGTATGTAAGCAATGTTTTCGGATGTACTTTAATTTGTTTTATTTTTACACCAGTTTTCAGGCTAATTTTAATTGGATCCTAGGGGTAAACTAGCAAATGTAGTCAATAAAGAGGGAGCAAATTTACTTTACCAAATTAAAAAGTAAATGGTTGGGACTGAAACACTATGTGAGTGTAAGGCTGATTCAAAGTAGTATAGCCCAATCTAGTGGCAATTGGCTATATCCCTTCACTGTTCTTGTGCATACACCATTAAGCCTCAACAGTTTACAAAAACTAAATTGTAGTTCACCTATTACAATTGAAAAGCTGGAGAGAGTCAGGTTCTTGCTTCCCAGAGGTTTTACTTAGTTAAGATAGCCAGCTTCAGTGGAGAAGGTAGAAATTGCTTTATGCAGTGAATCCGAGGTGGGGGAGGGTCACTCAGGAAAGAAACCCATGCAAACTGAAAAATAAAGGTAAATGAGGCAGAATTAGTGCAAAGGTTACAAGACTGTGAAGTGGAGAGCATGCAAGGAATAGAACTGGAGAGTAAAATTAATTATATTGCATACATTATAATTAAAATTGGTTATAGTTAATAGAGTATCAGCCCTGTAAAACCACAGACTAACAGCAGTAACATACAGCCTCTACGTCCAGTGATAACAGCTGCATACTTCAGTGAATACACACAGGATGTAATGCACAAAGCAAAGTATGGCTGTTTTAGGACAATAATTCTAGAGCTATGTTATTCAGTATGAACTAACAGTAACATGAACTGCATTCACTTAGCCTTCTATAAAAGCAATTATAAAGTCTAGCCTGTAAGTCTTCTAAGTACAGTAGCATGCCATAGGAATGCTTACAAATGTAATCAGAACATGAATGACCTCGGCAAAACAGCAGGATGTCTGTCAGATATTCAGCAATTAAAGCTCTACCTTCATAAAACACGATAAAAAACAAGCAGTTTGTAAGTTGGAACATTAGCTAGCTCTCAAATCATTTAGGAGTTCTGAATAGCAGTTACAGCTTAGCACCATCATATACCTCAGTAGTTAACAGTAATAACCAAATAAATCAGCAGCTAACAGTAATAAGAGGACAGTAATGCAAAGTAACTTACTTGCTGTGCAAGCACAACTAACAGAGGGGTAGGGAATGTACAACAGCTACAGGATGAAATGAATGTGAGTCAGGTAGTAGAGAGTTTGATTAAAGATGGCACACTAGCAGGGGGCTGGCTAATGAAGATAATCAGGGTGTGGGGGTGGGAGTGGCAGATAGGGAGACTGGAGAAGAGAGCAGTTAGGACAGGATTAACCAGGAACTTATGGATCCCTCCCCCACAGGGAGAAGGGCTGAAAAACTATCAGTGTAAGGTGAGGACTGACTCTGAAAGTTACCTTGGGCTTTTGGTTTGGTTTGTATAATTGTATGTAAGCAATGTTTTTGGCTGTACTTTAATTTGTTTTATTCTTTTTTTAATTTTACACCAATGTTCAGGCTAATTTTAATTGGATCCTAGGGGTAAGTCCCAGGCTGCGTCCTACATGAACTCCAAGAAGAGCTAAACCCAAACATAAAACTACTGTTCAATCTCAGCCTTACTACAGGATATGTACCCAAAGAGTGGCGTACAGCAACAGTGGTCCCTCTCGACAAAGGTGGTGCCTCAACGGATCCTGGAAACTATTGCCCCATAAGCCTGACTAGCTTGGTCTGCAAAGCTATGGAAAGGATCATCATGGACCTCATAAATAAAGATATTGGGGACCTACAGACACTGGATCCTACCGAGTTCGGCTTTAAGGACAGATCCTGCCTCTTAAACCTGGTTGATTTCTTTGAAACAGTCACCAAGGCCATTGACGAGGGGAAGGTGGTCCACACAGCCTACCTGGACCTTTCAAAAGCCTTCAATACAATACCCCACTCGGGCATTATAGATAAGCTCACCAGCTTAAATATAAACCCCTATATCACTAGATGGGTTGCAAACTGGCTCAAGGACAGAACCCACATGGATAGAATTGCTGGAGCCATGTCAGACTCCAAACCAGTTACAAGTGGTGTCCCACAAGGCTCAGTCCTGGGACCTCTCTTGTTTGGTATATATTTCTCGGAGGTACAGGCCAACACGGAAGGACTGTGGCTGACCAAGTTCGCAGATGACTGCAAACTGGGCGCCATAATCGACTCTCCAGCCAACACAAGCATCCTCCAAAAGGGCCTCATAGAAACAGACAACTGGTGCCAGAGCCATGGCCTCAAGCTAAACGCCAAAAAGTGTATAGTCATCCCTTTGGCAAAAACAAAGTGCCCACAAATTACCACATAGGTGGTAATCCATTAAGTACAGAAGAAGTAATTAGGGACCTGGGGACCAAAGTTGATAGCAATCTCTCATTTGACAACCACGTGGCCAAAGTGGTTAGAAAAACATTTTATATAGCCCACCTAATCATGAAGGGATTCACATCTAGATCAGGGGAGGTCATGGTGCCTCTTTACTCATCCCTCATCAGGCCCATAATTGAGTACAATGCCCCTTTTGGGATGTACCTTACCAGACACCTGCAGCAACTGGAAAGTCCCCAAAAGTACCTCACCAAGAGGATCAAAGGGCTCAAACAGATGCCATATGCTGCCCGGTTAAAGAAACTCCAGCTCTACTCAGTGGCATACCGCCTGCTCAGAGGCGATCTGTGCCTGACGTATAAAGCCATGTCCAACCCGGAATTAATGGACATGCTGCACCTCAGAAAATCCAAATCCCATCGAGCTACACGCTCAAGAGACTTGAACCTCAGCACTGAAATAAATAGGACATGCTGGAGGGACAGATTCATAACCAAGAGGCTCCCTTCACTCTGGAATAAAATCCCAGTCCAGGTTAGGCAGAGTCCCTCATTGACTCTCTTCAAGAGGAATCTTGATGAGTGGATGGGAGATCGTAGGTTTACCCCGGGTATCACTTCTGTGTCACTGTTAGACAGAGGCACAGTATACTAACCTCGAAAAAGGGCATAGCAAAATTAATTTAAAATGGGTGGCGAAAGCCAAACACACTCTGGCTAGGCTTATAAATGCCCTAGGGCAGATAGTCTAGTATGAACCTATGAACCTATGAACCTAAATGTAGTCAATAAGGAGGGAGCAAAATTACTTTACCAAATTAAAAAGTAAATGCTTGGGACTGGAACACTGTGTGAGTGTAAGGATGATTCAAAGTAGTATAGCCCAATCTAGTGGCAATTGGCTAGATCCCTTCACTGTTGTTGTGCATACACCATTAAGCCTCAACACTTTACAAAAACTAAATTGTAGTTCACCTATTATAACTGAAAAGCTGGAGGGAGTCAGGTTCTTGCTTCCCAGAGGTTTTACTTAGTTAAGAGTGGAGAAAGTAGAAATTGATTTATGCAGTGAATCCCAGGTGGGCCGGTCACTTTATGCAATGAATCCCAGTTCGGCCGGTCACTCAGGAAAGAAACCTGTGCAAACTGAAAAATAAAGGTAAATAAGGCAGAATTAGTGCAAAGGTTACAAGAATGTGAAGTGGAGAGCATGCAAGGAATAGAACTGGAGAGTAAAATTAATTATATTGCATACATTATAATTAAAATTGGTTATAGTTAATAGAGTATCAGCCCTGTAAAACCACAGATTAACAGCAGTAACATACAGCCTCTAAGTCCAGTGATAACAGTTGTATACTTCAGTGAATATACACAGGATATAATGCACAAAGCAAAGTATGGCTGTTTTAGGACAATAATTCTAGAGCTATGTTATTCAGTATGAACTAACAATAACATGAGCTGTGTTCACTTAGCCTTCTATAAAAGCAATTATAAAGTCCAGCCTGTAAGTCTTCTAAGTACAGTAGCATGCCATAGGAATGCTTACAAATGTAATCAGAACATGAATGACCTCTGCAAAACAGTTAGCAGGATGCCTGTCAGATATTCAACAATTAAAGCTCTACCTTCATAAAACACGATAAAAAAACAAGCAGTTTGTAAGTTAGAACATTAGCTCGCTCTCAAAACATATAAAAGTTCTGAACAACAGTTACAGCTTAGCACCATCAAATACCTCAGTAGTTAACAGCAATAACCAAATAAATCAGCAGCTAACAGTAATAAGAGGACAGTAATGCAAAGTAACTTACTTGCTGTGCAAGCACAACTAACAGAGGGGTAGGGAATGTACAACAGCTACAGGATGAAATGAATGTGAGTCAGGTAGTAGAGAGTTTGATTAAAGATGGCACCCTAGGAGGGGGCTGGCTAATGAAGATAATCAGGGTGTGGGGGTGGGAGTGGCAGATAGGGAGACTGGAGAAGAGAGCAGTCAGGACAGGATTAACCAGGAACTTATGGATCCCTTCCCCAGAGGGAGAAGGGCTGAAAAACTATCAGTGTAAGGTGAGGACTGACTCTCAACGTTACCTTGGGCTTTTGGTTTAGTTTTCATGATTGTATGTAAGCAATGTTTTGGCTGTACTTTAATTTGTTTTATTCTTTTTTAATTTTACACCAATTTTCAGGCTAATTTTAATTGGATCCCAGGGGTAAACTAGCAAATGTAGTCAATAAGAGGATTGTAGCCCCCCAAACATCTCCAACGCCCAGGTGAGAACTGCCCTCACTAAGGCAAAAAACACAGCATCCATGGGACCGGATGGTGTCCCCGGCTGTGTGCTTCATGAACTCAATGAGGAATTAAACCCACAGTTAGGACAGCTGTTTAATCTTAGCCTCACCTCAGGATACGTACCCAAGGAGTGGCGCATGGCGACTGTGGTCCCACTTCATAAGGGCGGTGCCTCCACAGACCCTGGAAATTACCGCCCCATTAGCTTGACAAGCCTTATCTGCAAAGCCATGGAGAGGATCATAATGGAACTCATAAATAAAGACATAGGGAACTTGCAGACTTTGGATCCAACTCAGTTTGGCTTTGTCAAAGCAGATCCTGCCTCTTAAACTTGGTTGACTTTCGAGACAGTCACCAAGGCCATTGATGAGGAAAGGCAGTCCATACAGCCTACCTCGACCTGGCAAAGGCCTTCACACAATACCCCACTCAGGTATCATCGAAAACTCATCAGCTTGAATGTAAACCCATACATCACAAGATGGGTTGCAAACTGGCTAAGTGACAGAACCCACAGGGTCAGAGTTGCTGGAGCCATGTCAGACTCAAAGCCTGTCACAAGTGGTGTCCCACAGGGCTCAGTCCTGGGTCCACTCTTGTTCGGCATCTACTTTTCTGAAGTACAAGCAAACACAGGAGGGTTATGGCTGACAAAGTTTGCAGATGACTGCAAACCATAGTCGAAACACATCTGACACAGATATCCTCCAGAAGGGCCTCACAGAAATGGATAACTGGTGCCAGAGCCATGGCCTGAAGTTAAGCCAAAAATGCATAGTCATACCCTTTGGGAAAAACAAGGCTACCCCTAGCTACCATATAGGTGGCAATCCACTGAGCACAGAAAAGTCATCAGAGATCTGGGGACCCAGGTTGACAGTAGCCTTTTTGACACTCATGTTGCTAAAGTAGTTAGGAAAACCTTCTATATCACCCACCTGATCATGAAGGGATTCACATCTAGATCAAGGGAGGTCATCGTCCCCTGTACTCATCACTTATTAGACCTATGATTGAGTACAATGCCCGTTCGAATGTATCTGACCAGACACCTGCTGCAGCTTGAAAGGCCCCAAAAGTTCCTCACCAAAAGGATAAAGGGTCTCAAAATATGTCTTATGCTGCCGACTGAAAGAACTCCAGCTCTATTCAGTCTCATACCGCTTGCTCAGAGGTGACCTGTGCCTGACATATAAGGCCATGTCAAACCCAGATTTGATGAATATGCTTCACCTCAAAAATCTAGATCCCTCAGAACCACAAGGCGGGAGACTTAAACCTTGACACGGTTATAAATAGAACGTGCTGGAGGGACAGATTCATCACCCAGAGACTCCCTATGCTGTGGAACAAAATCCCAGTACATGTGAGGCAGAGCACCTCTCTGGTCTTGTTCAAGAGGAATCTTGACCAATGGATGGGAGATTGCAGATATACCCCAGGGATTACTTCAGCGTCACTGCTTGACAGAGGCACAGCAAAATGATAGGCATAGTTTTTATTCAAACTAAAGTGGCGAAGCCACATAACTATGGGCTAGGCTTATAAATGCCCTTGGGCAGATAGCCTAGTATGAACCTATGAACCTATGAACCTATGAACAAAATTACTTTGCCAAATTAAAAAGTAAATGCTTGGGACTGGAACACTGTGTGAGTGTAAGGCTCATTCAAAGTAGTATAGCCCAATCTAGTGGCAATTGGCTAGATCCCTTCACTGTTGTTGTGCATACACCATTAAGCCTCAACAGTTTACAAAAATTAAATTGTACTTCACCTATTACAATTGAAAAGCTGGATGGAGTCAGGTTCTTGCTTCCCAGAGGTTTTACTTAGTTAAGATAGCCAGCTTCAGTGGAGAAGGTAGAATTTGCTTTGTGCAGTGAATCCCAGGTTGGTGGGCGGTCACTCAGGAAAGAAACTCATGCAACCTGAAAAATAAAGGTAAATAAAGCAGAATTAGTGCAAAAGTTACAAGAATGTGAAGTGGAGAGTATGCAAGGAATAGAGCTGGAGAGTAAAATTAATTATATTGCATACATTATAATTAAAATTGATTATAGTGTATACAGTATCAGCTCTGTAAAACCACAGACTAACAGCAGTAACAAGCCTCTACGTCCAGTGATAACAGCTGTATACTTCAGTGAATACACACAGGATATAATGCACAAAGCAAAGTATGGTTGTTTAGGACAATAATTCTAGAGCTATGTTATTCAGTATGAACTAACAGTAACATGAACTGCATTCACTTAGCCTTCTATAAAAGCAATTATGAAGTCAAGCCTGTAAGTCTTCTAGGTACAGTGGCATAGCATGCCATAGAAATGCTTACAAATGTAATCAGAACATGAATGACCTCTGCAAAACAGTTAGCAGGATGCCTGTCAGATATTCAACAATTAAAGCTCTACCTTCATAAAACACGATAAAAAAACAAGCAGTTTGTAAGTTAGAACATTAGCTAGCTCTCAAAAAGTACAGTTTTGTACTTACCATAAATGTAGATGTTCGAGGATCTCCATTGCTGCAGTCCTGACAAATGGGTACTCCGCTGCCCACCATCGGCCCGAATACCAAAGGGCTAGATCCGGCGTCGGTCACAGGCGCCTGAGACTGACGTAAGTACTTGTCAGTACAAATGCGCATGACCGACGCCATAACCTCAGTCTTTCTTGCCTCAGACGTCAGAATGCAAAAAAGAAAACACCACCCAAAAAACCCCAATCTAAAAAGAAAAAGGGGGAAGGAGGGAGGGAAAATAGGACTGCAGCAATGGAGATCCTCGAACATCTACATTTATGGTAGGTACAAAACTGTACTATGTTCGTCGCCTCCCATTGCTGCAGTCCTGACAAATGGGTAGAATCCCAGAGCAACGGAAAAAGGGGGGCTGGCCAACTAAATAGCAGGAGGAGCTGCAGACATGCCCTGTAAGACTGCAGTGGCAAACCCAGCCCTAGACCTAGAATAAAGAGGCAAATGATAATGCTTTGTAAAGGTATGTACAGAACTCCAAGTAGCTGCCTCTAGAATGTCTTTAGTAGCTACCCCTCTCAAAAAAGCAGTAGAGGTGGCCGTAGCCCTAGTAGAATGAGGCCTGATCCCAACTGGAACCTCCTTACCATGATGAGAGTAACAAAAAGCAATACAATGGCCGATCCAATTGGAAATAGTTTGTTTCGAGACAGCTTTCCCACTTGAAGCCACAGCAAACGAAACAAATAACTGTTGAGATCTCCGGAACTCATTGGTTCTGAACAAATAATACCGTAACTGCCTATGCACATCCAAAGAATGCAAAACTCTTTCCCCTTCATTTTGGGGGTTAGCATAAAAAGTAGGCAAATGTATAGATTGGTTCAAAGCCACATTAGAAACAACCTTAGGCAGAAAAGTAGGATTAGTACGCAAGGAAACTCCGTCCAGGTGAAAAATCAGAAAAGGTTCCACTGCCATGAGAGCCTGTAATTCAGATACCCTTCTAGCAGAAGTAACAGCCAATAAAAAAGCAGTCTTCCAGGACAACAACTTCAATTCAGCCGTAGCTGCAGGTTCAAAAGGAGGCAGAGTCAGCTTTTCCAAAACAAAATTAAGATCCCAGGCAGGAGTAGGAGCCCTTCGTGGGGGTCTTATATTCTTTGCCCCTCTAAGAAACTGTTTAAGCAAAGGATGTGAAAAGAAAGGAGGATCACCATCATAGTGAGCAGAAATAGCTGCATCATGTACTTTTATAGAAGAGAAGGACAAACCCTTGTCCAGTAACATAGTCAAATATTGCAAAGTACAATCAAATTAGGCAACGTGACATCAAGGCCTTTAGCCGAACTCCAAAGAAAAAATCTCTTCCACTTATCAGCATAAACTTTCCGAGTACTAGGACGCCTGGCTTCCAAAAGGACATCCAAAACTTGTTGAGGGAGCTGAAGGCCCTCATCCTCTAAAACTGAATGCGCCGGGCTGTCAGATGTAGGGATTGCACCCTGACATTGAGAAAATGATTGTTTTCTTGAGACAATAAGTGAAGAATCCGCGGTAATGGCCAAGGTGTCCCGTGAACTAGGCTCCTCAGCAGAGGGTACCAATGTTGACGAGGCCAATCCGGCGCTATAAGGATCATGCAAGGTTTGTCCCTCCTGACTTTCAACAGGACCTGTGGAAGAAGAGGCAGAGGAGGAAAGGCATATACGTGAAGGTTGCTCCAGCTGAAGGATAGTGCATCTATTTTCCAGGCTTTCGGATGAAACAGCCTTGTGCAAAACAGAGGCAGTTGGGAATTCAGAGGAGAAGCGAACAGATCTACGCCGCCTGGAGTTCCCCAAGCCATGGTCAACTGACGAAATACCTGAGGATCCAACTTCCATTCGTGAGGATCCACCATCTGTCTGCTCAGAACATCTGCTAACGAATTTTGTGCTCCTGGCAGAAACTGTGCTCGAAGAGTGACGTGCAGATCCAAAGCAGTTTCCCATAACAGCATTGCTTGTCTGCAAAGAGGGTAAGAATGAGTACCCCCCTGCTTGTTGATGTACCACATGACAGTTGTGTTGTCTGTTCGAATCAACACCAGTCCTGGTCGAAGTAGATCCTTGAATGCTTTTAAGGCAAATTGAACCGCCAGCATCTCCTTCATGTTGATATGCAAGGGAAGCAACTCCGGGGGCCAAAGGTCTTGAATCCATTTTCCTTTGAAATGAGCTCCCCAGGCTGACTCCGAGGCGTCTGTCGTTAATATCTGACTTGCCTCCGGTTGGGTCACAGAGAGTCCCGTGTTTAGGTGACATTCCTGAGCCCACCACACAAATTCTTTCTGAATGCAAGGGAGAATCCGAATGACAGTATCCAAATTGTGGCTGTGTTGAGTCCAAACACTTTTGAGATACCACTGTAGCTTCCACATATGCAGTTTGGCATTGGAAAGTACTAGAATGCAAGATGCCATGAACCCCAAGGCTTGAAGGACTGTCCTTGCAGTCAGCCTGGACATTACGGATAGCTGTTGGAAGTATAGGTGAAGATGTCTTTGTTTGTCCGGGGTAAGAGATGCCATCTGAGTAGCTGTATTCAGTCTCACACCCAGAAAACACATCTCCTGTGAGGGTACTAGACTGGACTTTAATTCGTTCACAGAATACCCTAGGCATCTGAAAACTGTCATCACAAACTGCAGATGTCGAAGAAGTTCGTGCTTGCCCTGAGCCAGTATCAAACAATCATCCAGATAAGGATAAATTTGAATTCCCCTTAGCCGGAGAAAAGCTATTACTGGAGCCAGGACTTTCGTGAATACCCTGGGCGCAGTAGATAAGCCAAAGGGCAATGCAGAGAACTGATAATGCAAATTCCCAGTCCGAAACCTCAGGAACTTCCTGCAACTGGGCCTGATAGGAATGTGAAGATAGGCCTCCTTGAGATCCAAAGTCACCATCCAGTGATCTCTTCCTAGCATAGGCAACAGCTGCTGCAGTGTCAACATCTTGAATTTCGGAATTTCCAGAAAGGTGTTTAGAATGGATAAATCCAGAACGGGCCTCCAAGTATTTCCCTTCTTTGGCACTAAGAAAATACGGGAATAAAACCCCGTGCCTCTGTCCACAGAAGGAACTGCCTGTATTGCTCCCAACCGGAGCAGAGAAAAAATCTGTGCCTGCGCTTCCAGTCTTTGCTGATGAGGCACATCCGGCATACCTTTGAAAGGAGGGAACGTGTGAAAATAAAACTTGTAGCCTCGAGTTATAATGTCTAATACCCATTTGTCTTGGGTAACCAAATGCCAATTCCCTTTGAAAAGTCCCAGTTTTCCCCCTAGAGGAGCTGCCAGCAAAGCAGAGTCCGGCAGCTGAAGACACAGGTCATTGGGACTGCTTCCGAAAGGACTGACCCCTGCCCACCCCAGCAGAAGGGGTAAAAGAATTCAAAGACCTAGAAGTAACAGGGCCCTGAGAGGAAGCCCTACCTCTACCTCGCCTCGACCTGCCCCTAGATTGATAATCCGAAGAGGGGAAAGACCATCCCCTAGCAGGCCAATTCCTACTGAACTTAGGGGGCTGAACCTGTAAGAAGTCCTTTACCGTCTGCATAGACTTAGCTTTTTCCTCCATTTTTTTCAAAACTGATTCCACTGGAGGGCCAAAAAGAACATCAGATTGCAAAGGAGCATCCATAATGCGAGCCTTAACATGCTCTGACAAGGACTGATCTCTAAGCCAGGCATGTCTGCGAACAACAGAACTAGTAGCAGCCACCCTGGAAGAAGCTTGTAAAGCATCAAAACCACACTGCAAAGAATGCTTACCAACCTGGTCTGAAGCATGCACTAAATCCTGAAGCTCCTTACAGTCAACACCTTCAGACAAAGCATCCACTTTACATTTCAATTGACTTAGCAAAAAATTCTGATACCTGAGCATATGAAATTGACAATTCAAAGCTCTCATAGCCAAAGTAGAATAGGTATACAGTTTTTTACCCCACCTATCCAGGGCCCTAGCATCCTTGTCCAGAGGAACCGGATTCTTAACCACAGAAGCCTTAACACCCTTGGGGCCTTGAGAAATAGTTTCTGGATCAGCCCTAGGACTCTTATATAAGTACTTGTGAGCTTCCGGAACCCTGTAGTATCTATCTGGTTTAACTGGGGCAGGGGGCAGAGAATCTGGGTTAAGGGCAGCCTCAGAAAATACATCCTGAACAACATCCAGTACAGGGGGAATAGCCAAAGGCCTGTGCTGAGGTAAAAACAAGAATTCTCTCAGCCTTTTATGAGAATCAGAATAATCCTGGCCATCCCACTGGAAATGTTCCCTCATGGAATGCAAAGTTTCAGAGAAAGAAAAATCTTCTGGAGGGGCCACAGAGGGAGTAGCGTCCTCAGCCTCCGAATCAGAATAGGGAGGGAAATCCCGAAGCTCTTCCACAGAGGAATCCGACTCATTGGAAGACTGAACCAGACCCTCCAACTCTGTGTCTATCCTGGGCCGCTTCACAGGGGGGGGCATGGAACCCCTAATTAAAGTAATCAAATCCTCAGCCATCTTTAACATGTGCTTCCTAGGAGCTGGACCCTGGGGATTAGCACCAGCAGGGACAGACTTAGATTTAGAATGGCCCTTGCCCTGAGAAGGAGGAGGTCTAACTACCCTATGAGGGGAGGAAGCCACCGACAACAAAGAAGCACCCTCAGCCTGGCCTAACACAGGAGAAGCCACTTCCTGCAGTAACAAAGGCTCCCCTAGACACACTGGTAAACTGTCAGAAGGAGCCACTGAAGCAGTCAGTGGTTCCACAGAACCGACGTCCGGAGTGGACACCTCATCCTGTGCGGACCGCAAAGACTTATCTTTGCGCTTCTTAGAAGAACCAGTCGTCGGAGAATCCGACGGCATGTTATAATTACAACGTTTACCAAACACCAGCCTAGCACAGTCTAACCGACGTTTAATAGTACGCTTGTTAAAAGTAGCACAAAAGCGACACCCAACAACGTCATGCTCAGGCCCTAAACAAGGAATGCAGAGTGAATGGTAATCCCTATGAGGAATCTGTTTCCCACAAGAAATACAGTTATTAACTTTTTCTGACATCCGGCAATACTGAGGCAAGAAAAAGACAAAAAATGTTCCCAACAGGGTACTTAGCCAACTTGGTATCCGGTCTGAAACTCAAAAACCGACAGTTCCAGAACGCCGAACGGCACTTGCAAAAACTGCTTCTGCTGAGGACCATGCGGCAAGAAAGACTGAGGTTATGGCGTCGGTCATGCGCATTTGTACTGACAAGTACTTACGTCAGTCTCAGGCGCCTGTGACCGACGCCGGATCTAGCCCTTTGGTATTCGGGCCGATGGTGGGCAGCGGAGTACCCATTTGTCAGGACTGCAGCAATGGGAGACGACGAACATCATATAGGAGTTCTGAACAGCAGTTACAGCTTAGTACCATCAAATACCTCAGTAGTTAACAGTAATAACCAAATAAATCAGCAGCTAACAGTAATAAGAGGACAGTAATGCAAAGTAACTTACTTACTGTGCAGACACAATGAACAGAGGGGTAGGGAAGGTACAACAGCTGCAGGATGAAATGAATGTGAGTCAGGTAGTAGAGAGTTTGATTAAAGATGGCACCCTAGGAGGGGGCTGGCTAATGAAGATAATCAGGGTGTGGGGGTGGGAGTGGCAGACAGGGAGACTGGAGAAGAGAGCAGTCAGGACAGGATTAACCAGGAACTTATGGATCCCTCCCCCACAGGGAGAAGAGCTGAAAAACTCAGTGTAAGGTGAGGACTGACTGAAAGTTACCTTGGGCTTTTGGTTTGGTTTGTATGATTGTATGTAAGCAATATTTTTGGCTGTACTTTAATTTGTTTTATTCTTTTTTAATTTTACACCAGTTTTCAGGCTAAGTTTAATTGGATCCTAGGGGTAAACTAGCAAATGTAGTCAATAAGGAGGCAGCAAAATTACTTTACCAAATTAAAAAGTAAATGCTTGGGACTGGAACACTGTGTGAGTGTAAGGCTGATTCAAAGTAGTATAACCCAATCTAGTGGCAATTAGCTAGATCCCTTCACTGTTGTTGTGCATACACCATTAAGCCTCAACAGTTTACAAAAACTAAATTGTAGTTCACCTATTACAATTGAAAAGCTGGAGAGAGTCAGGTTCTTGCTTCCCAGAGGTTTTACTTAGTTAATATAGCCAGCTTCAGTGGAGAAGGTAGAAATTGCTTTATGCAGTGAATCCGAGGTGGGGGAGGGTCACTCAGGAAAGAAACCCGTGCAAACTGAAAAATAAAGGTAAATAAGGCAGAATTAGTGCAAAGGTTACAAGAATGCGAAGTGGAGAGCATGCAAGGAATAGAGCTGGAGAGTAAAATTAATTATATTGCATACATTATAATTAAAATTGATTATAGTGTATACAGTATCAGCTCTGTAAAACCACAGACTAACAGCAGTAACCAGCCTCTACGTCCAGTGATAACAGCTGTATACTTCAGTGAATACACACAGGATATAATGCACAAAGCAAAGTATGGTTGTTTAGGACAATAATTCTAGAGCTATGTTATTCAGTATGAACTAACAGTAACATGAACTGCATTCACTTAGCCTTCTATAAAAGCAATTATAAAGTCAAGCCTGTAAGTCTTCTAAGTACAGTAGCATGCCATAGGAATGCTTACAAATGTAATCAGAACATGAATGACCTCTGCAAACAGCAGGATGCCTGTCAGATATTCACAATTAAAGCTCTACCTTCATAAAACAAGATAAAAAACAAGCAGTTTGCAAGTTAGAACATTGGCTAGCTCTCAAAACATATAGGAGTTCTGAACAGCAGTTACAGCTTAGCACCATCATATACCTCAGTATTTAACAGTAATAACCAAATAAATCAGCAGCTAACAGTAATAATACGACAGTAATGCAAAGTAACTTACTTGCTGTGCAGGCACAATGAACAGAGGGGTAGGGAAGGTACAACAGCTGCAGGATGAAATGAATGTGAGTCAGGTAGTAGAGAGTTTGATTAAAGATGGCACACTAGCAGGGGGCTGACCAATGAAGATAATCAGGGGTGGGGGTGGGAGTGGCAGATAGGGAGACTGGAGAAGAGAGCAGTCAGGACAGGATTAACCAGGAACTTATGGATCCCTTCCCCAGAGGGAGAAGGGCTGAAAAACTATCAGTGTAAGGTGAGGACTGACTCTTGAGAGTTACCTTGGGCTTTTGGTTTGGTTTGTATGATTGTATGTAAGCAATGTTTTTGGCTGTACTTTAATTTGTTTTATTCTTTTTTAATTTTACACCAATTTTCAGGCTAATTTTAATTGGATCCTAGGGGTAAACTAGCAAATGTAATCAATAAGGAGGGAGCGAAATTACTTTACCAAATTAAAAAGTAAATGCTTGAGACTGGAACACTGTGTGAGTGTAAGGCTGATTCAAAGTAGTATAGCCCAATCTAGTGACAATTGGCTAGATCCCTTCACTGTTGTTGTGCATACACCATTAAGCCTCAACAGTTTACAAAACTAAATTGTAGTTCACCTATTACAATTGAAAAGCTGCGGGAGTCATGTTCTTGCTTCCCAGAGGTTTTACTTAGTTAAGATAGTGAGCTTCAGTGGAGAAGGTAGAAATTGCTTTATGCAGTGAATCCCAGGTGAAGGGGTCACTCAGGAAAGAAACCCGTGCAAACTATTACAACTGAAATGCTGGAGGGAGTCAGGTTCTTGCTTCCCAGAGGTTTTACTTAGTTAAGAGAGCCAGCTTCAGTGAAGAAGGTAGAATTTGCTTTATGCATTGAATCCCAGGTGTTGGGGGGGGGGGGTCACTCAGGAAAGAAACCCATGCAAATTGCTGTGCAGGCACAATGAACAGAGGGGTAGGGAAGATACAAAAGCTACAGGATGAAAAAAATGCATACACATGCAATGTACTCTTAGAGCTTAACTTATCGCTAAACAAAACAGCCACAGTTGAAAGGGTTAAAATATTTAATAACAAATACTAAAAACACAAGACACTACTACAACACAGTGCTAGCCACGATTTCAGAGATAACAGGGAAATACTTAAAACACTACAGTAGGAAAGTTCTGATATAAATACAGAAAAACACTTAGACTAATCTTTCTAATTCTAGCTATTTCTACAAGAAAACACACTTCTAAGATAACTTACTTATATACAGCATAAGGCAGTGCTGTGAGTTGGATATCAAGACAAAAATGCTTACTAATCTCTGGTTCTCATTGTTTAAATTACTATTGCATTTCTGATAAACATATTTTTATACTTTCCTGGTGTTCCCAGTCAGACAGAAACTGCATTTACATTATTTTACACTTAGAGCAATAAAGGACATTCCATATGTAAATTCTGGTTATTCACTTTAGCCTTAAAAACAGTAGGCAGGATGCTTACTCCAGACTCATCGACTCCAAATTCTAACTTCAAAGGAACAGACATAAAGTGATTTTAATTTCAAAGGTCCAACAAGAAATGCTTGACTTAGCTTTCTTTACATCAGAGGGCAATGTTGCCACATTTTTTTAAGCTCAACATTTCAGAGTATTTACAAATGATAGAATTATGTCCCAAATTCTATTTGACTAGGCTGGCAGCCTTCACCCATCTCTACCAGTCTTCACAAGGCCCATCAACATAATGAGTCTTATCTGTAAGACCATGCAACACACTATAACAGACTCGAGAAAATTTATTTATTTATTTTATTTATTTATTTGCAGTTGGTTTACCAGGATAGTCCATTGGGCCAAAGTGAACCCGTTTTCAATGGAGTCCTGGGGAGAAAAGCTCCATAAACAATGAAGGTTACAATATGACATAGATTATAAGCTTACATGTGTTATAGAATAGAGCAGACCAAAGACTATTAACATTACTATATGTCATAGACTGAAAATATACAACTGGATTAGACAAGGACAAATATTACAGACATCAAAAATCTCTTGAGGCTAGATCTGCAGAAATATGGTTTTGTAAAATGTAGATCCTATCTAATGAACTTGGTAAACTTCTTCAAAAAGGTAACACAAGCTGTTGACAGTGGTCACACTTTACACACAGCCTACTTTCATTTGCCAAGGTATTTGATACCATCCCCAATGCTAGCATATTTAATAAACTGAATGCATTTCAAATAGACCAGTTTGTGGTAATATGGATAACAAACTAGCTAAAAGAAATAGATGCCTTCCTGGAGGTGGTTCCAAAAAAAGAGTGCATGGCTAATTAGCATATGCCTATTCCCCCAAAAATATCTCATTAGCATTCAACATGGCCACGAGACCAGCACTACATGGTGCTGCATGTCTTCATGATATTGGACTGTTCAACAATGTGTTAGGGCAGTTGCTGAATCAGACAAATGTTGCCACAGTACCCTAATAAATCCTGGTGTCTGTAGCATTTGCATTAGAACACCAGATTGCTGCAACTCTCACAGAGCACACAGTCACAATATAGTTTCAAATGACGCGTACAAGTTATGTCAGAAATAAAATCTGTGAAGTCTATAGAGCTAGTTCTCTTTTGAAATCAGTCTGCAAGACACCAGAAGATAAATTGCAAAGCTGGCAGGGACGTCATCAGAGAAAATGAAAGTTACAAGTGGTGCCCTGCAGGGCTCAATCCTGGGACTGCCTTTGTCCAGTATTTATTTCTCTAACCTGTAGACTACAAACTGAGACTATGGCTGACCAAGTTTGCAGATAACGGCAAAATGGGAGTCATTGTCAAATCTTTTTCTGAAACAGAAGCCTTCCAGCATGGACTTACACTTGTAAATTCTTGGTGTATTGAAAATGGGCTTAAATTAAATACTAAAAAATGCAGCATTGTCACATTTGGCAGACAAACCATGCCCCAGTATATAGCAATAGCAATTCTCCACTTCAAAATTAAAATGTAGTTAGTAACCCAGGAACCTAGGTCCCATAATTCCCTCTCCTTTGATCTCTATGTAGCAACAGTTATCAAGAACTCTTTCTATTTGGATCAACTGATCGCCAGGGTAATATTATCCATATCTGAAAATGTTATTGTCCTTTGTATTCAATACTGATCAGTCCAATTATAGAATACAATGGCCCTTGAGATGCACCTCACCAGACATATCAAACAGTTGAAAAACACCAGAAGGTTCTAACAAAGAAGATCACAGGTTTAAAATACCAAAGCTACCAGAAAAGACTGGAAGTACTGTCTGTCTTTTCTGTGTGTTATAGGATTCTTAGAGGAGATCTATACATTGTCTTCCAAGTAAGTAGGGACCCAATATTGGAGTTATTTCTCTCACCTCTGGAATTGACTCCCCCTGCAGATAAAGCAATGTGATACACTGTCTTCTTTCATATGGAACCTAGATAATTGAAAAGATATTCATAAATTCAGCACAGGCTTCCCTTGTCTAGATTTCCTCGAGGGGGGTGGTACAGTCTTGGCTGGAACTAGCAGGGTGTAATGCTCAAAGCCATCTTATGATTCCTAAAAGTGCATGGTTGTGATACCAATGAAAATTTTAAAATTGAATCGGGAAGCATGTATGGTGTCAATGCAAGTAGTATGCATAAGCTCAGAAAGTGTGAAGTACTCCTCAGTATGTCATCCTTTGGATGAGATGGTAATCCAAGGTCAATTCGCCTAAGTTGGTGGTAGCTCAGGTAGATGTTAAGGATCCCACGGCACCTATCAAAAAGAGTAGGGGTCCTTTATTTATATACAAAAATAACTCTTATTTACAAAATTTTTACATATCTACAAATATTTACATATGTACAAATATATAAATATGCAAATCTGTTTACACATATTTATAATTTCCTATACAATCATGCTAAATTTTCATCCTTATTAGACCCCAACTCCTTTTTTCCTTAACCACAATCTGAATTTACTTAATATTGTTGCTAAAATTAATTTATCATTAAACATAATTTAATTTAGTATTTCATTCCATGTAATATAAATAACTTTATATCTATTCTTTTAACATATTCTTTACTTCTATTCTTATAATATCCATATCTAATCATATCCATGTTTATTTTATCCAGTTCTTTTATAGCTTCAAAAAAATCTTCTTTACATAGTTGTCCACATAACTTTTTTACTCTTACATTTCAAAAACATGTTCCGTAGTTTCTTCTTCTTGAAAATATAAACATATTCTATCACGTTCCTTTTTATGTTGCATATTTCCTTTTACTGACAGTTTATCTACTACCACTCTCCACAACAAATCTTGACATTCCACTTTCTTATTACACTATTTACTTCTTATTTTTATAACTTTATTTTTTCATCTGTTAGATTTTCCCATAGTTTTATATAAAAATGTTTTTATCATTTCATTTTTATTCCATACTTTTCCATCTTTTTCTATATCATCAATTTTTATTTTCCACAAAAATATTTTTCTTGGTAATATTTTATTTCTTCATTTACGCACTCTTTTTCTCTTTTACTCTTTTTTACCATACCACAAAATGTATCATACTTATATTTATACAGTTTTACTAATAATCTCTCATCTTTTTTCATTTATCCACTTTAACACTTTGTACAAATTTAATGAAGCAGCATATACCAATGGGTTAATTAACCTCTAAAGGTCTTTCTTCTTTATTTACATACAAAACTCCTCTTTTTCCTGGGTTTAATCTAGAACCCCATATAAATTAAAAAATATTGCAAAAATTCCTTTTCATATACTGTTGGCAACATAAATACACTTCCTAGGTATGCTATTTTTCCCATCAGTACTGAATTAATCAAATAAGCCTTTTTTTCTCAATGATAATTTATACTGTATGTTCTCCAGAAAAGACGTTTGCTTTGTTTCTTCTATTGTTTTTCCCATTGAATTCTACTTATATCTTTATTCCCAAATTTTATACCTTACACAGAAATTTCATTCATTGTAAAATATATACCTACAATCTTTACTACACCACATAAACCTTTACCTTTCTCTTTATTTAAAGCCATACATATAATCTCTAAACACTCATTTGTGCAAATTATTACTTCTTTTATCCAAATTTTGTTTTTTGTATTATCAGAATGTCGGGGCGGCCATGGTGGTACAGCGGTTAGCATTGCCACCTCACAGCAAGAGGTTCTCTGGTTCGATTCTCGGCTCAGGTGCCTTCTCTGTGGAGTCTGCATGTTCTCCCTGTGGTCGCGTGGGTTTCCTCCGAGTGCTCCGGTTTCCTCCCACATCCCAAAGACATGCTGTAGGTGGATTGGACACTCTAAAATTGGCCCTAGGTGTGAGTGTGTGCATGTGTGTGCCTTCTGTGGAAGGTTGGGCATCGGGCTGGCAACTCAACACCATAAAATTCCACTGCCAATCATGAGCAGACAGGTGATCTGCTGTGGCGACCTCTAACCGGGAAAAGCCGAAAGAAGAAGAAGAAGAAGTATTATCAGAATGTCATCTGCATGTGTTAACAGAACTGGAATTCTTAACCCTTCAGGTGTTATATACCCCGCCTCCTTAATTTTGTAATTTATTTCACATGCTATCACATTAATAACTAATGCAACAAGTATACAGCTCATTGCACAACCCTGTCTTAGACCACTGTTCATATGTAGCTCTTAGCTTAACCAGTCATTTACAAGTATTTTACTTTATTTTTACTATATGCTGACATACATAATGTCCTAACTTTCATTCTCACTTATATTATATTATTGCACTACTACCCATAATATTTCATGTCCAATTGTGCCAAATGCCTTATTCAGGTCTCCTATCATGATTTTAACTTCTTCTTCTTTTCTGTTCATAATATAATCCACAATTTCTCTAATTACCATTAATAATTCTTGACAACCCTTTCTCTTTATACTACATATGCTATCTTCTATAAGATCTTACAATCATTATTATTCAGTATTCTTGGTCTCCATTTTTTAATTCTCTTCTATCTTCCTTCTTCCGTATGAATTTCAGTATTCCACTACATAATTATTTATACAAAAACATTCATTTAACCATTCATTCAAAATCTTTAAAAATATTTTTTAACCAAGCCATACATTTTTATACATTTCATACCCTATTCCATCTCGGTCTGTAGGCAAATCTATATTTATTTGTCCAAATACTTTATCTAGCTCATTTAAAGAAATCTCCTTCTCCAACTCTTTATTCTTTTTTTTCTGTTAACTTTTTTACTTTCCATGTTTTTTTTACTACCTTCCTTTTTCTTTAAACATTTCCTATACATATTGTACTACACTATTCATAATCTTTTCCTGAGTTCTTTCTGTTTCTCCTTTTACATTTTTTATTTCTCTCATTACACTACCATCTTCCTTTACTAAGCTGCTAAAGTAATGCAATACTTCTCTTTTTCCTTGTAAAATATATTTGCTTATATAACAATTCTTGTATTCTTTCTTGATTTCTTTCCATATAATTCTTTTTCTTTGTTAAAGTACTTTCTGTCATTATGTTCAAAATCTTCCAATGCATCGTTATATGTTTGTTTAATTTGTTCTTTCTCTACTCTTCTCACTTCATATTGCCACTGTAAAAACAGTTTTATATTTTTCTTTAGATATCATCCACCATTCAGACCAATTTTTGTTAACTGTTCTCATAGTAATATGATTTTTCCATAACTGTATTAATAATCTCTTGCCTTCTTTATTCCATGCTTTCTCATTTATCCTTTGCCTATTTTTTTTTCTAATGAACTAACAAACTGTAGGCCCATCTCCATCCTTTCCTCCCTATCCAACCTGCTTGAAATGTGTATATGCATACAAATGTTAAATCATCTTATCCATAATAGTCTCCTTATACCCACTCAACATGGCTTTAGGCCAGCACACAGCATTACAACTGCCTTTACCTCTTTTACAGATATAGTCAACAAATCTAGAGACTCAAACCTATACACCTCAGACGTACTATTAGATTTGTCAAACACCTTTGACACAGTCTCACATGACAAACTTCACCAGCAACTATTATCCTTAGGTTGCTTAACACCCACCAAGCAGCTACCTATTCAATACATAATTGCCTATCCCAATACCACAGTAACAAAACTGGTGTCCTACAGGGGTCCGTTCTTGGAGCCCACCTCTTCAACATTTTCATCAATAATCTGTGCCGGCCAGCACAGTACATTAATTCAATATGCCAATGACTCTACCATTATTTCGTTCTCTAACAACATACTAAACCTGTTGCAAAAGACAAAGAATGCCTTTACCTCAAGAGAATCATGGCTAAACAATGCACAATTACTACTTAACCCTAACAGAACTAAACTATTACTCTTTACCCCTAAAACATTCACATCTGAATTCAAAATCTATTCCTTAAACAAAACAGAGATTTAAATAGTGCCAAGTGCTAAGTTACTGGATATCACCATAGACAACAAACTCACATTTGACCAGCACATACATAATACTGTTTAAAAAAATAATTTTAAACTAGGGATACTTTATAAGCACAAAAACGTTATGGATCCAAACACCAAGAAGACACTATCAAATACTGACTTCATCCCCACTTTACTCTAAGGAGCACATATATTTAGTAATCTACACCTGACACTCAAAACCAAACTTCGGTCTTGTTACTACAAAATTACCAAATTTGCTACAGGCTCATCATATCACACCCACTACTGTAATGCTCTGAAACATATAAACTGGTTGTAACACTCCCATCATCTTGACTATCTACAACTTACAACTGCACAAAAACTAGCACACAAACCTCATAGCTGTCCTGCCCTACATTCCATTCTGCATACCCACATTCCCAGCAGATATCTATGCTCTGCTGACAGACAATTCTTAGACATACACAAGCCCAATAAAAGAGCCAGCCAGTGTCTTTACTCCAATACCATAGCTAAGCTATAGAACAATTTTCCTGGCAATATTACCAGTATAGAGAACACAAAAAAGTTCAAAATTGTACTAAAAAACGACATTTTTAACTCATGGATCTGACCATGCCCTGCAACCAACAACTAACCACCAACTTTCTTTTCCTTGTCTATCTCCTCTCATCTGTCTTCCTACACTTCCAAACTCCTGCTTACTTAGCCATATTTTCACCCCCTTATATCTTTCTCTTTGCATATCCCCTTCCCACTAATCTTTTCCCCAACATAACACATCACACTATCTCCCTAACAATGTATCCTCTCATTTAAACATCACTTTTACTTCTACCTTTTACTCCTTTCATTTACACTAATTTTTCCTTAGCACTTAACCTTTCCTCCCCAAAACCTTTGAATATTATATGCTTCTCTATTGACTGTACTCCAACCACTAATCAGGTTCTGTGTAAAATATATCTTATGAGATATTAACTTTTTTCTGTCTAATATTTAATTTAAAATTGTACATTTTATGCATCCTATTGTACCACATGTATCTATCCAATGTGGTTTATAAATTCTAACGTTATATGCTTACTGTTATTTTTTGATGTAATATGTATACTGTTATTATCTACTTTTTGATCCCTGTTGGAGCTTTTTTCCCTGGGCCTCCTCTGAAAATAGGTTTCTAACCCAGCCGGACTTTCCCGGTCACCAAATGTCAATAAATAAATATTATATTCATAGGTTCATAAGTTCATAGTTGTGTACTGGGCTAATGGCCCTGGAGCCTTTACAAGCCTAGCCCATAGAAGTGCCCTGGCATTGTGCCGCCCGACTTTAGTTCCCAGTGTCTCTATCAAGTAGAGCCACTGGTGTGATCCCCGAGGTGAACTTTCTATTTCCCATCCACTCATCAAGATTTCTCTTGAAGAGGGCCAATGAGGTGCTCTGTTTGACATGTATGGGAAGTCTATTCCACAGCATGGGCAGTCTCTGGGTTATGAACCTGTCCCTCTAGCATGTTCTATTGATTGTGGTAATGAGGTTGAGGTCTCTGGAGCGTGTGGTGCGAAGGGATTGGGATTTCTTTAGATGTAGCATTTCTAACAGAGCTGGTTCAGGCATGGCTTTGTAAGTCAAGCAGAGATTGCCTCTTAGTAAACAATATGAGACAGAGAATAGCTGGAGTTTTTTGAGTCTGTCCATGTAGAACATGTGTTTAAGGCCTAGGATCCTCTTCATGAGGTACTTTTGTGGCCTTTCCAGCTGTTGCATGTGTCTAGTGAGGTACATGCCAAATGGGGCATTATACTCGATGATATGCCTAATGAGTGAAGAGTAGAGAGACATGATGACCTATTTCTTCCTGGATGCAAAACCCTTGGTAATGAGATTTACCACATAGAAGGACTTTCTGACCACAGTGGTAATGTAGTGGTCAAAGGAGAGGTTGTTGTCAACCTGTGTCCCCAGATCTTTTATAAAGCCTTCAGTGTTCAGTGGGCTCTCATTGATATGGTAATTAGTGGGAGCTGAGTTTTTCCCAAAGGGGATGATGATGATGATGATGCATTTTTGGCATTAACCTTAAGGCCATGGTTTCGACACCAGTCATTGGTCTCAATGAGACCTTTTTGTAGGATGTCTACATCACTTGGGGAGTTAATAATGGCTCCCAGATTGCAGTCAGCTGAGAACTTGGTCAGCCAGAGTCCCTCTGTGTTGGCCTGGAACTCTGAGAAGTAGATGCCAAACAGGAGAGAACCCAGTACCGATCCCTGTGGGACTCCACTCATGACTGGTCAGCAGTCTGACTTGGAGGCCGCTACTTTCACACTGTGGGTTCTATCTATGAGCCAAATTGCAACCCACCTAGTGATATAGGGGTTGATGCCTAGTTTGGTGAGTTTATCAATAATTCCTGAGTAGAGAATGGTATCAAAGGCCTTGGCCAGATCAAGGTTGGCTGTATGAACTGCCCTGCCCTCATCCACAGCTCTGGTGACTGACTCAAAGAAGTCAACCAGGTTGAGAAGGCATGATCTACCTTTCACAAAGCCAAACTGCATGACATCTAGAGTTTGGAGAGTCCCTATATCCTTGTTAATTAGGTCCATGATGATGTGCTCCACAGCCTTACATATCAGACTCGTCAAGCTAATGGGGCGATAATTCCCAGGGTCTGAAGTCACTCCCCCTTTATGGAGAGGGATGACTGTAGCAGTGCACCACTTGGTAGGGACAATGCCTGAGGTGAGGCTGTGATTGAACAGGGCACACAGATGTGGTGCCAGTTCACTTTGTAGTTCATGTAGAACACATCCAGGGATATTGTCAGGTCCCATGGAAGCTGTATTCTTGGCCTTGGACAATGCAGCTTTAACCTGCACTACAGTAATGCTGGGTGACTGGCATTCCTCCGGTATTGTGATTGGTCCTTTGGCGGGGGGGGGGGTAAGGTTAGCATTGAATCTGTCGGCCAGTATGTTGGCAATATCTGTTGGCTCAGTATAGTATGTGGAGTAACTCAGAGCAAACCTGGTTATTGCCATGGAGACTCTTGATATAACTATAGAAGGCTTTGTGGTTGTTTTTAGTGTATGCTGCAATTCTGGCTTTAGAGGCTTTGATGAGGGATCTCAACTTTTTGTTGAGGCTAATAAGGGAGTTTTTTCAGTCTTGGGACTTCACCTTTTTCTGCAACAGTTTCTTCTTTCTGTTGTAGAGTTTATTAATGGCAGGGGACCACCAGTTTAGCTTCCTATTTTTGGAGGAGAGTGTCTAGGTTCTGTTGGGTATGGCTAGTTCCATGCATTTATGTTCCAGTGCATTGGTGTTTGATTCAGCAGTCATGCATCTATTTTCCATTGACATGGGTGCCGGGAAGTTAGCCACCTCTGTTTTTAGGAGCCCAAAGTCAGTTTTGGAGAAGTTTTTCTTGGTAGTTACCTTTGTGGGGGGTAAGGGTGAGATGTGGGTTTCCATAGTGATTAGTTTGTGGTCGTATCTAACAAGAGAGGAACTGACTATTAGTGTAGAGCAACAGTTGCCCATGTTGGTAATAACCAGGCCAAGGATGTTGCTTCCTCTAGTTGGGGTAAAAATGAGCTGGTCCAGGGCATTGGAACTGATGAATTCCGGGAAGTGTTGGGCCAGTGTATTTGTGCATGAGTAGTTTTCCCAGTTGATGGAGTGGTAGTTGAAGTCACCTAGTATGAGAGTGTTGGGCTGGACCCTAATAGTTTCCTGGGTGCTTAGGAGAATGGAGTGAGCATTGTGGGACATGGTTGGGGACCTATAGCATGCTACAACCTGAATCGCCATATTACCCAATGTTAGTTGTACCTGAAGTATCTTAGATGCATTATGCTGAGCTTCTAGACTGGAGGTGTGCATATCCTTTATGAATATGGAGACACCACCACCTTTGGAGCTTCGGTCCATGTTCTGGAGCCGAAAGGTGTGGAATGAGTTATAGCCTGGTAGTGCAGGGGAGCTTTCTGCTGCCTTGAACCAGGTCTATGTTATAGCACAAACATCTATGTTCTCCATTTTAAGGAGTGCTTCGAGCAAGTGCATTTTGAGATTTAGACTTCTAGCGTTGAGCAGCATGACCCTCAGATTGCATTTATTTATAGCTGTTACGGTGGTAATTTGATCTTTGGAACATTGCCTAAAAAAGGCACTATAGGGGTGGCAAGATCCTTAGCCAATATCCAGAAACACAGGGGTGACAGATGCAGGCCATCTCTGACAAAAGCATCGAGGTCTGTCAATCATGTCATCCCAAGCAGACAGATACTGGTTCCCCTTAGAATGACACCAGAAACTTAGCCAATTATTGAAGTCAATCATTTTCTGCTTGTACTGCGGTATCATTCTGGGCGATGGTAGGATGCTGCTCAGGGCTAGGGTCATACCTGCCTGGGCCACATAATCCAAGAGCTCCTCCATGTCTCTTTTCATGTAGTCCAGGGAGGTGTGTCTCAGGTCATTCACACCCACATGGGCAATGACAGAGTCATACCTGTACTTGCTGTGGAGTGACATGAGTGCATATGTTATGTTCCTTGCTTTGCTTTATCTCTAGCCATACTGCAAGATTATCAGAAAATCCTGTTTCAGCTGCCTCCCCTTCTCCTATAACTAAAGCTTCTGATACTATAAAATAACCTGCTTCAGTTCTATGCACACCCCTGTTGAAAGTCCGTGATTGTTTTGTCCCAAAGTTGTAATTTACCGCATCTTATAACTTCTAACATTTTTATTATATCAATTCTTTTCTTTTTTATGCTTCCCTCTTAAATCACAGTTGAAGTCTCCTGTTATTATAATAGTCATATTTATCACAGCATAGTCTAAAATCTGATGAAATAAGCTTTCCCTTTCTTTATAGTTAGTATAAGTATACAATGTTATAATTCTATAGACTTGTTTATTTACATTTTAAATCTACAATGGTTAATCTTCCCATTTTTGCTAACGTTACATCTAATATCTTTACTGTATTTCTACAGAATACAGCTGTTCCAGAACACCTCTCATTTCCCAAATTCTAGATTATCTTTTCCTCTCCATAGTTTCTCTGTTTGTAACCTTTCATTTGTTAAAAATCTTGTGACTTTTAGTATAATTATATCTACATCACATGTATTCCACCACTCCGAAATTCCTATTCTTACTATATTCTTAATACTATTCACATTTACAGAAAGCACTCTAAAATGTTCATTTTCTTTTTTCCTTAGATTCATGGTTTCATAAATTCATAGCTAATTACTGGGCTAGCTTTTTTAATAGGCCATTCTAAGTGTAACCAATTTCCTTCCCAAAAGTGAGAATAAAGCTTTATAGCTTGTGTCTGGGAGTCAAACACTTTAACCATTATACCAAGCCCCAATCATTAACTGTATACGTTATTTTTCATCCATTTCCTTTCTTTTTTTTTTCTTTTGTACTTATCCCTTTAAATTTTCACTTTTCTGTTTTTTACCCTTTTACCACTAGAATTCTTTTTTCTCTTTTACTACCTCCCAGCTTATGTCTTCTTCATCACTTATTTCAGAATCTTCTTCTATGCCTTCTTTATTATTTTTTCTCAACCAGTTTTTCTTTTGTTTCTACTACTTCTAAAATGTCTTCTCTTTGTTCATTTTGTTCTCTTTCTTTTCCCTTACTGTTATTTTCATTTTGCAATCCATCCATAAATGTCTAATTTTGTTACATTTACTACATTTTTTGCATCATGTCGCATTTCACCACAAATATAACATTTTCTTTTTGTCATAGTTACAGTACTTACATATTATCACAACCAGATTTTTGCAATAATACAGGTTACTTCCGGATGTTTAAAAGTGACTCTTAATGTAGTAAAAATGGCATACAAACTATTTTATTTCACAGTGAAGGTTGTTTTATGCAGGGTTATCAGTACAAGCTTGAAAAAAGTAATGTAGCTACTATGTATGCCCTTTACCTCCAGCATGTCATGCTGTTTTTTGCAACTGCTCCTCTGTGTGAAGCATGCTCTCCAGCAAAAACACAGCTTTGAAGCCCTCCTGACTGTAATCGCTGACAACTCCCCCCACATACAATTAGAAAACCAGCGAATAAGCCATGCACAAATTTTCAGCCATAAAACATGCTGAAATCACTGAAGCACATCCTGACTTTGTCCGAATATGTCACAATTACAACACCAACTCAAACCACAGATGGCAACTTCTGATGTGAAAAAACAACCCCATAATCACCTGTCAACATCTTTCCCCATCAGTCTTGCAAGTTTCTGTCACAAAGGTGTCTTTTTAGGCATGTTTAAAAACGTTGACAAACAGTTCACCGAAAACATTTCCATGGGTGCCTCTTTTTATTGTCAGCATTGCTTCCGCACAGTTACAGTAATAATTTTTTCAGTAACACAGTAGCCCTGCCAATTGAAGCATGCCTGCGTAATGCACGCAAAACAGGAAAAAGAGGAAAACAATTGTTTCTCTTCCTGAACGTAAGCCAAATATTTTTTTCAGCAGTAAAGACGTTAAATATTAGCTGACATTATTTACCATACTCGTTTTCAGGCCATCATGCGTATTACCGCAACCGCGGAAATCTGGTTGCGATAATACGTAAGTACCATAGTTACTTATCAAATGTCCTTCTTTTCCACCAAAAAAAATATGTTTTGGGTTGTCCCCAATATCTTACAATACCCCTATTCCCCCTCTACATATAACATGCTTGGTATATGTATACCTTTTTCTCTTTCATTTTAACGCAATATTACAATCACAACTACCAGTCTATAAATCTCTTTTGTCATAAACCTTTGTAATGTCCAGTACTTCTTTACATAAAGCATTCAAATGCCCTTTCAAAATCTCTGTTTTTACCTCTCTTCGAAATTGTACATGAATCTTCTTTTTTTGTTTCCCTGTTAAATGCTTTCATCACATACAGATTCCATGGTTAACAGTCTTTCTTTTTTCATATTCTCTAAGAAAGTTTTCCATTGAAAAAAGATATAATGTCACAAAATGTCTCTTTGTCAATAAGAATAAATGCTCTTACTTCATATGCTTTTGCACCCAAATTAGCTATTAAATTGTCCCACACTTCATGCCTGTCCATTTCTTTCTCTTTACTTTGAATCCTTACCACATACTTCTGTTTTTCATTTTCTTCTGCCTTCTTTTCTGCTACTCCACTTTTGTCTTCTTTTACTTTCTCTACATATGTTTTCTTTTCCATCTCACCACCATTTTTCAGGATTGTCTCTGCATCCTCCTTTTATATTTTCTCCATAATGTCTCCCCAGGAAACATCTCCATCATTTTCTGGCTCACTCTGTACCACCGTTTCTTTAAGAAAATCACCTTGCAACCCTCCCAACTGGAAGGTTGCAATTATATATCCATCATTTGTTGAGTCATCTGCATCAAACAGGTTTCTTTGAAACATTTCCTCAGAATCCTGCACACATTCTCTGGTTTAGATATTTGCTTTCTCCTTCATTTCTTTCACTACTCTATCATCTCCTTCTCTCTCCATCTGCCTCCCTATTTCTCCAGGCTGCCTCTGCACCTGGAACAGAAACAGGAAGTGCTCCTCCAAAATGGGTCCCATTCACACCATTTTATCCTAGCTGTATAAATGCTATCTTGGGTCTCCTCCGAAAAGAGGCTACTTGCCTAGCAGGACTAACACAGTCACAAAGATAAATAAAAATAAATAAACCTGGAAAAGAGATGCATATTGCTGATGCACTGAGCCTAATTATCAGTGAAGACAGTTGTCATGTATTTGCCAATTTCAGAAGAGAAACAGAGAGAGAGAATCATAAAATTGATACTGAGATGCAACAGTTAACAAGAACAATCCTAAAATAATAACCTGAAGAAAGAAATCTCTCTGTATCTGCTCAGCTATGTTTTACTTTCTAGAATGAACTGTGTTATAATGATGGACTTCTATTTATAGGTACAGAGGTAGTTCTATTCCCACTTCTAAGTAAACAGATGCAGGCCAGGACATGAGGCACACCTGGGTATTATAAAGTGCAAAGAGTGAACAAGAAATGTCCTTATTCATAGGTAACATGCTGTAAAAGACTGTGCCTCAAAAGGAAATGATTCCACATGAAATACGTATCTGGGTAAAAGTGGCAGTACATCTTTTCCAGCATCAAAATGTATAGAAGTTGCTGTGTACTGACTACTACTCAAAATGTCCTGAAGTATACTGACTAACAGACAAATATCAGAAAAGGCAGAGATTATGAGCCTTTGCTAGACATGGGATAACACAGGCTGCTATTTCTGACAATGGTACACAATTCAAGAACTCAGAAATCTAGAGTTTGGCATTGAAATGAGAATTTTGTCACATTACCACAAGCCTAAAGTACCTGCAGATCAATAGACAAGCTCAAAAGTCTCTCTAAATAATACAAAAAATTCATGAAAACATGTATTTTATTTATTTACTGGGAAAGTCCAACTTGGAATGAGCCAGTTTTTAGCAAAGTCCCAGGGGGAAATACTGCAAATACATGTCTTTGCAACATGGGAGGAAACCCACACAAACACAAGGGGGACATGCAGACTCCTCACAGAAGACACCCCAGCCAAGAATAAAACTGGAGAACCTCTTGCTGTGAGGTGACAACATTAACCGCTGTACCACTGCAACATCAGATGTATCCTACACAGCAAAAGAAAGATTGTCTCCTTGCACCGCTGGAGCTTTTGAGTCACAGACCATGAGCACAACTACTTGCTGCATTGATGCTGCTACAATCACAGCAGATACTGTGCCTCAAGGAAAACTGGAAATATGCCCTAGCACATCAAGAAAGATAATGATGGCAAGAATGTACAGAAGGAAACAACCCTTCAGCCTGGACATCTTGTGAAACTACTAGACCCAGTGGACAAAAAGAGCAGACATTTTGAAACTTGTATTATGAACAACTGTGACTCCATGTTCTTATACTGCTCAAACACCAGAAAGTATTTTAATTCATTTGGTAAGTAAACCCACTAGGAACAAGCTTCTGTCCAGGGGTGACCTAGCAACACTGTCTGGTTAAGTGACTTGCTTAAAGTCACACAATAATTAAATAAAGGCCAACAGAATCAAACCTGGACTACACAATGAAGCTCATTAACAGGTCATAGCCTTAATCTTCTGTGCTAACTGCCAGACATTGTTATGTTTAGACAGATGCCTTTATATAAAACAACCCAAACAAGACTCCATTATCCATCACACATGTCCTAAGAACAGAAAGAAGATTATAAAGAATAAAAAAAAGAGACTCTCACAAAAAGGACAAAAAAAAAAGACTGTGTTGCAGAGGACCATCAAGCTGGAAGAAGAACCATCAAGGTCAAGATCCTCAGACTATGGACTCAGTTCCAAGGACTCCATCCCAAAACACTGATTCCTTATCCTCTAGTCTGGCAATGAAATCACATTCATCTCTAGTCTGAATGTCAAAATATGGCAGAGCGATTAGGCCACCCAAGAGGTTTTCTCCCAGGCAAGTGATATTTTTTCAGCCTGAGCTCATTTTATTACTATTTATTTATAATGCTAGGAAATTATTTATTTCTAATAATAGTAGCTCATAATATAGAAACTCAATGTTGTTTCAGTTCTTTTTTTCAGTGGCTAATAATTCTTTTATTTGATAAGAGGAATGTAACATAAATTAATTGCAATCATGCCCCCCATTTGAAAAGAGTGCTATTGAAAGCATTTTTTTTCTGAAGCTGTAGCTGTTCTCATGGCAGTTCTGAAATAAGGTATCTCTTCAGATCAGCTGTGTCTCAGTGTCTTTGTTATTTTATAGTTGTGAAATGTATTCATTGTTTAGTAGTCAGCACATTGCCTTGTTATGGTGTTTCCTGCATGACCTTCTTGTTTAAACTAAAATGTCTTAGCTTTGATTGACAGCCTCCTGTACTTAAAACATAGTGATTTAAGAAGAGTTTATAAACAATCTGTTAACAGCACACCCAGCCACATCCTGCTGTAATCTGGAAGTATGTTGGGCTACTATTTCTGTTGATACTACTGTGTTTGCTGCTTGATCAAGTTGCATATTTTCCTTAGAAAGCAATATTTTGCATCCTTTCTTGACATATGCCACCCAAAAAGTTAAATTGCAGTACATTTTTAATCCCTTCTGCAGTCTTGCAATTCATAACTAGTCTGTGCAGCTCATATATTCAAAAATACCTTTACCTATTTTTATATTTCTCTTGTAACATCTAGACGATTTTATATTCACATATCTCTATAAATTAAAACTTTTTTTATAGAACACTTTTCCAGATAGTTTATTAGGCATTGCTAAACTGCAAAGAAAAAGTCTGTTATACATTTCATAATACCAGTACCTTTTTATCTTCTGAAATATTGAATATTATAGCAATAACCCATGGCTGGGTGTGGGTAAATCAGCATTGCTCGCACCCAGCCATGGGTTATTGCTATTATACAATGACATTATTTAAGAAAAAAGTTACTTACTTTTTAATGTCCTTGTATAACAGTGCCATGCTGCTCTCCCGTCTGTCTGATTCTTTTGAAGTCTCCGTTTTTTTGCAAGTTTATTAAAATAAATAAATAAAGCAGAATTTCCACAGTATATATTAATAGAAGAAAGTCTGGGTGACCAGACTTATTTCCATTGGTACATGGTCGATTTACAATGGGCACACTAGTTGAGCTGAAAAAATGAGCATGTTCATTTTTGAATATTAATGGGCAGTCATTGTACTGTATAACATTTGTTAAGTAATATAGCTCCACTGTATTAACAGTTGGGAGTTTCCCAACATCA